>NC_064615.1:58367394-58670272 GCF_023898315.1 Schistocerca nitens
TTCTGTCGTCACATATCGACTTGTCATTTTGTATAAAGTTATTTCATTCTCAATGTGCATGATACATGTCTGGTGCATATAATCTTAACATGTTTGATGCCTCTGTCGTAAAGCCCTCTCAATCAACAATGATCATGGCCCACTCGCCTCTTCCATGTCTTAACTGTATATGCCTCCACCACAGGCCTTCTGTATGAAGAGGGTGTCTTGTTATACCACCACCATCAAAAGGGCGAATCTTCCGGATCTCATTCTCAGTCCTCCTGCTGTCAAAAGTGTCTTCACTGTAATGGTCACCCACCTACAGATTGTAAAAGCCCACCAACTTGTCCACACTACAAAGACTCCCATTTTCATAAATAGTGCCCTAACTTTGCTTCCCTGATATCAGCAACGACTCCCATCCCCTCTGTTCTGCGAAATGAAAAACCGAGCCTCAACTGACCAAACCTCAGCTCGACCTCATCAAATTCATGTCAATTTTGCTGCAGCAGATTCGTCTATTTGAGCATCCATACACCCTTCAAGAAATCTCGCCTGCTGCCCACCCCATCTTCCACCTCAACGTCCAAGCTACCTACTGCCACAAACAGATCCACTTCCTATTCACCCACATTGACACCTCATATTCTAATCTCCATCTAGTCTTCATCCACGTGCACCACTCTTATCGCTTATAATGGCGCAGCAGGACTACAAAACACTGTATCACAACATCTGCTCCCTGCCCACCAATAAACGTCTTTCATTGAATATCCTGTCATAACTCAGTACCCTTACCTAATCCTTATCTCTTACACAATACTCCCACCGAAATCCTTATCTTTATCATTTTCTTCCAAACTACAACCACTTCTTGTGCGACCATCTAGGTACAACATACCTACTCACCCCATCCCTTACTGCTTCCTCACCCACACTGTTCATACCTTTTCTACATATATTATTGCCACTGTCCTCAACATCCATAGTAGGTACCCTGCAGAACTCAGACGGTGGCGTTAGTGAGTAGGTCTGGAGCAGGTGGTGTCATAGGTAATGGTTAAATTTGGAAAAATAGGGTAAGGATAAGGTGTTTGGTGGGAGTATTGCAAGGTGATATTGTTCCCATCCTACAGCACACCTGTCCTGAAAGCAACACCACCCCAGATGTCATTCTTAACCAAGTCCCAACCTCCATAGACACCTCACTGTATAAGTCCTAGATCTGGTTGGAAGTGACCACCTACCTTACTCCTCGCCACCTGCTGCTCAAAACCTCATCCTCATTTACCCAATCCCAATTTACACCCAAGAGTCATCCAAGACAACTCCTAGGCCAACTGGAATGCCTACCAGGAATCTATAAAAACACAGATTGAGAGACACTCCCAGACCTTCCAGCCACCTGATGATAACCCGCATACCACATTCTTCCTGCAGAAGACCTTGTCATATACTATATGCACTCACATTCCTACCAAGACCATGTATCCTCACCATCTCAATCTCTCCTCACCAGCCCTACTCTTTCTCCTCCAAGAATCACGTCACTTGTACCACTCCTTTTTGCAGATTTGTGACAGGATACACATCTAGAACTTACTCAGTGCTGAAAAACTCTAGGACTGCCGTAAACATGCACCAGACTCAACACTACACGCCCTGTTAATTTTTCTACGTATTGGAAGGTATTCTGTTAACTCACTGCCAATAATCCCATTCCTTATTAACTGCTTGTCCACAAAAAAAATCCCTTATCTGAAAACTAGAGCGAAGTTGACCACTTTAAATGCTATCTCTTGAACATCTTTTCCATCTATGATCGCTCAATTTTGATTACACCCTTTTCCCTTACCATCCATGAATACATAAACACGACACTTCCACTCCTGGCTCCAAGCTTCCAGTACTTAGACAACATACCACAAGCAGAATTAAATACACTAATCATAACAGATGATATAAAACAAGTACTCAGAAAAAAACACAACACTTCCCCAAGTCACGACTGCATTACCTACTGACACATCAGAGAATAGCACCTCTCCTTTCTTGTCACTAACCTCTCCATGAGTTACTTTCGTCGACTTTCCAAAATCCTATTTTTCCTCAAACCACGGAAACCTACTACTGATACCTCCTCCTGCCGCCCCACATGCCTCACCTCAGTGTTTAACAAGGTTTTCAAATCCATACTCTCCTGCCGCATCCATCAACAACTGAAGCAACGCCACCTCCTGTGAAGCAGCGTGGCATTTCCCCTCCGCTGACCAACTGCTGCACCTCACCCACCCCTATTCCATCAGCTCAACTCACGTAAATCAGCTAATTTGCCTCCCTCGATGCTGAGGAAGCATAAGACCAAATCTAGCATTCTGGTCTACACTTTAGATTCCTGACATACGCACTTCCGGTAACTACGGTCCCCTTACTGCGTCCATTTTCTCTAATCGCCCATATTTTATCTCTATTAAGAATACCAATTGCTGTGCCTTATATCCTACTGTCGGAGCGACCCAAGGCGCCATCCTCTCCTCTCCTTTATCTCCCCTAAACTTGTGATATGCCCAAACCACTTCGAGCAGTCCATCTCCTCCAGTATGCTGATGACACCACTTTCCTCACCCTCTACCCTAGACTCCAGGAATCCCAATGGTCCCTCCAAATCCACCTCAATCACTTTACTTCCTGGTATAAGCAATGGACCTTAAGATCAACACCTCCAAAACCGAGGTAATAATTATGCAGGGTGCGGCACTTCAGTCCAGCTGAAGTTCAATTTGAATTTCCCGCCGGAGGTCCAGTTGGCGTTCTTAAAAACCATAGGCATCTAGTAATCAGTCAGAACATCGAAACTGCCAAGATGTTGCGGAGTACAACCGAAAAGCCGTGATTTACGAAAGTCTTCGCGTTGGGTGTTCGTCCACTCAAGTGGTTCGATTTTTCTGGTACTCGAGACCAACTGTTTACGATATTGTGGCCAGTTATAATGCTTTGGAGAAGTCTGTGAAAGATTCCGCTAAGCCGGCGAGGAAACCTCATTCGAGGAAACGTGTGTCACGAACTGCGGCTTTCATCGAAAAGGATCGGAGGACCCGGGGCAATCACTGAGGAAATTGGCGTCAGTATTGAATGTCAGCGAGTGAACAATGCGTCGGATGGCACTAGAGAACCTCATACGAGCCATTTAGTCCAAAACTGGATCCCGGATAACGTTGAAACGTTCTGGTCAAAGGAGTTCTGGCCCCTCGAATAGCCCAGATTTGAAACCCTTCGACCCCTATATTTGGAGCATAGTCCAAAGAGTTACCAATAAGACGAGGCACCCAATGTCGCATCTCTACGCACCACTATCAAAGTAGCATTCGCGAATATGGCCAGCGCTGTTTTGAAGATTACATGCTATTATGACTTCAGAACAAGATCGGAAGTGGCCATGTTACAATTGAAAAACACATCTACTATTATGCAGAAGGATTTTAATTTCATTCCTATTGTGTTTTAATAAATTTGTTTTTCAAAAAAATTTTCGTGTATCCAGATATAAGCGCAGCATCCTGTACAACGAACTACCTTCACCTTCTGCCTGCATGACTTTTACATCAACATTTACGATCATGATATCTAATTAATTAAAACAATAAAATATCTTGGACTAACCCTAGACTGGCAACTAACGTGTAAACCTTATCTACTAACCATCCAACAGAAAGCTCACAATAGATTAAAACTACTAACGGGGCGAACTTGGGGATTACACCCCTCCACTATTCCCCACACCTACAAAACCCTGATCTGACTCATCCTCTGCTACACAAATGTTGCAAGGATATCTGTTGCATCACAGTTCTGTAACCCCCTCGGAATCCTCACGCCATGCACTCCGTCTTGCTTTCTGCATGTGCTTATCTTCCCACACATGGTGGATCCTCTAGCATCTCATCAAATTCCCACCCATCCTCACCCACACTGAAGACCTCCCATACTATCTGCAAACTAAATTCCAATAACCGCATTGTCTCCCCTCTGATTACCAACCCTGGTATGCTGCTGCATCTTTACAAACACATCCTGCTACCCTACAGCTGCACACACTTTGCAACCCATCCCAACGAAACTTCAATCAACTCCCTCTACCAGACAGTAAGATCTGTCCCAATACTTCCCATACATGATGGATCCTCTAGCGTCTCATCAAATTCCCACCCATCCTCAACCACATTGAACACCTCCCATACTATCTGCAAACTAAATTCCAATAACCGCATTGTCTCACCTCTGATTACCAACCCTGGTATGCTGCTGCATCTTTACAAACACATCCTGCTACCCTACAGCTGCACACACTTTGCAACCCATCCCAACGAAACTTCAATCAACTCCCTCTACCAGACAGTAAGATCTGTCCCAATACTTCCCATACATGATGGATCCTCTAGCGTCTCATCAAATTCCCACCCATCCTCACCCACATTGAACACCTACCATACTATCTGCAAACTAAATTCCAATAACCGCATTGTCTCACCTCTGATTACCAACCCTGGTATGCTGCTGCATCTTTACAAACACATCCTGCTACCCTACAGCTGCACACACTTTGCAACCTATCCCAACGAAACTTCAATCAACTCCCTCTACCAGACAGTAAGATCTGTCCCAATACTTCCCATACATGATGGATCCTCTAGCGTCTCATCAAATTCCCACCCATCCTCACCCACATTGAACACCTCCCATACTATCTGCAAACTAAATTCCAATAACCGCATTGTCTCACCTCTGATTACCAACCCTGGTATGCTGCTGCATCTTTACAAACACATCCTGCTACCCTACAGCTGCACACACTTTGCAACCCATCCCAACGAAACTTCAATCAACTCCCTCTACCAGACAGTAAGATCTGTCCCAATACTTCCCATACATGATGGATCCTCTAGCGTCTCATCAAATTCCCACCCATCCTCACCCACATTGAACACCTCCCATACTATCTGCAAACTAAATTCCAATAACCGCATTGTCTCACCTCTGATTACCAACCCTGGTATGCTGCTGCATCTTTACAAACACATCCTGCTACCCTACAGCTGCACACACTTTGCAACCTATCCCAACGAAACTTCAATCAACTCCCTCTACCAGACAGTAAGATCTGTCCCAATACTTCCCATACATGATGGATCCTCTAGCGTCTCATCAAATTCCCACCCATCCTCACCCACATTGAACACCTCCCATACTATCTGCAAACTAAATTCCAATAACTGCATTGTCTCACCTCTGATTACCAACCCTGGTATGCTGCTGCATCTTTACAAACACATCCTGCTACCCTACAGCTGCACACACTTTGCAACCCATCCCAACGAAACTTCAATCAACTCCCTCTACCAGACAGTAAGATCTGTCCCAATACTTCCCATACATGATGGATCCTCTAGCGTCTCATCAAATTCCCACCCATCCTCACCCACATTGAACACCTCCCATACTATCTGCAAACTAAATTCCAATAACCGCATTGTCTCACCTCTGATTACCAACCCTGGTATGCTGCTGCATCTTTACAAACACATCCTGCTACCCTACAGCTGCACACACTTTGCAACCTATCCCAACGAAACTTCAATCAACTCCCTCTACCAGACAGTAAGATCTGTCCCAATACTTCCCATACATGATGGATCCTCTAGCGTCTCATCAAATTCCCACCCATCCTCACCCACATTGAACACCTCCCATACTATCTGCAAACTAAATTCCAATAACCGCATTGTCTCACCTCTGATTACCAACCCTGGTATGCTGCTGCATCTTTACAAACACATCCTGCTACCCTACAGCTGCACACACTTTGCAACCTATCCCAACGAAACTTCAATCAACTCCCTCTACCAGACAGTAAGATCTGTCCCAATACTTATACATCCTACCAAATTTAACTCCTCCCAACTATCCCACCCCACGTCAGGGCTCCTCTCTCCTTTGCACTCTCCATGCATTCCCAATCCTTTGCTCCTGGTACCACTACCCTCAACACACATCAAACCCATCCTCCACCTTTGTCTTTCCCACCTTTTTGTAATCTTACTATGCACCCCAACCTCCACATACATCTCCATAGTTTTCCCAACTGACCCCTATCTTTTCTACCCACCCCCTTCAGATCTATGGAACATATTCTCTCCTCTCAAAATGCCTCTCACCCAGTGCAAGTCCTTCATATTTGACGTGAAAGTGCAGGGCTTTAGTTATTTTTCAGAAGAAATTCAACAATCTGCTGTGTGATTCTAAAATATATACGTTTTAGTTTTTTAGCTGTCTATCTTTGTTTTCTAAGTTAAAATAGAGAACAGTCTAAATGTTTTTTCTCAGTCTTGAGATATTTTTTTTTTAATTTTCTTGACTGAAGAGCGGAATATTGTACAACTGATAGGCCAACCCCTGCTCATATCGGAAGAGGAGGATGAAATGACAATAAAGGGAAATAAAAGATGCATCTTGGAGCTGGATCTTGACACAGGTGTCGTTCATTCCACACATAATATGTTTGCAGTGAACTTTAGAAGTGTTATCCCCCAATCCTCTGGCGATGGACGTGTGGCTACGATTTTTTATATTTCAGTGCATAGTGAATGTGTGGGCTGTAAGTCATTTTCAGGTTAGGACGATTTTGAATCTGGCATACAATGAATTGTGAAAAGTCTTGATCGCAAATTAATATATTGATACATTTTGATGCATCATCGTCATCAGTCGTAGCTGAGGTAAAAACAAAACAATACAGTATAAAAAAGGTGTTCCAGGAAAATATGTCGCACTGTGTACAGTAGTTTACATTAGTATTTACAATGAAGTCCAAAAACAAGGCACCCAGAAAAGAGCACATAAGTAGCTGAAAATATAGCATTCATGTACATGGAACTAGGTGCTGAACAGACCATGCATCGAGAAACATAATGGTAGCAAAGTAATTGCCATTAACAGATGATGTTAGTAACTGTACAGACAATAGTTGGCCATCGAAGAACGTAACCACTAGGACAGCATACAAAGAATATGAAAGATATAGGGGAACTGTACAGTCATAAAACTAAAAAAAAAAAAAAAAAAAAACGACTGTATCGAACGCCTTGCGGAAGTCAAGAAACACGGCATCTACCTGTGAACCCGTGTCTATGGCCCTCTGAGTCTCGTGGACGAATAGCGCGAGCTGGGTTTCACACGACCGTCTTTTTCGAAACCCATGCTGATTCCTACAGAGTAGATTTCTAGTGTCCAGAAAAGTCATTATACTCGAACATAATACGTGTTACAAAATTCTACAACTGATCGACGTTAGAGATATAGGTCTATAGTTCTGCACATCTAGTCGACGTTCCTTCTTGAGAACTGGGATGACCTGTGCCGCTTTCCAATCCTTTGGAACGCTACGCTCTTCTAGAGAGCTACGGTACACCGCTGCAAGAAGGGGGGCAGGTTCCTTTGCGTACTCTGTGTCAAATCGAACTGGTGTCCCATCAGGTCCAGCGGCCTCTCCTCTTTTGAGCGATTTTAATTGTTTCTCTATCCCTCTGTCGTCTGTTTCGATATCTACCATTTTGTCATCTGTGCGACAATCTAGAGAAGGAACTACAGTGCAGTCTTCCTCTGTGAAACAACTTCGGAAAAAGACATTTAATATTTCGGCCTTTAGTCTGTCATCCTCTGTTTCAGTACCACTTTGGTCACAGAGTGTCTGGACATTTTGTTTTGACCCACCTACCGTTTTGACATAAGACCAAAATTTCTTAGGATTTTCTGCCAAGTCAGTACATAGAACTTTACTTTCGAATTCATTGAACGCCTCTCGCGTAGCCCTCCTCACACTACATTTCGCTTCGCGTAATTTTTGTTTGTCTGCAAGGCTTTGGCTACGTTTATGTTTGCTGTGAAGTTCCCTTTGCTTCCGCAGCAGTTTTCTAACTCGGTTGTTGTACCACGGTGGCTCTTTTCCATCTCTTACGATCTTGCTTGGCATATGCTCATCTAGCGCATATTGTACGATGGTTTTGAACTTTGTCCACTGATCCTTGGTCCTTTGTCTGTTACTTTCACTTAAAAATCAGCGCCGGCCGAAGTGGCCGTGCTGTTCTAGGCGCTGCAGTCTGGAACCGCGAGACCGCTACGGTCGCAGGTTAGAATCCTGCCTCGGGCATGGATGTGTGTGATGTCCTTAGGTTAGTTAGGTTGAACTAGTTCTAAGTTCTAGGGGTATAATGACCTCAGAAGTTGAGTCCCATAGTGCTCAGAGCCATTTGAGCCATTTTTTAAAAATCAGCATAAATGTTTATGTATCCATATGTGCCAGTACTGTTTGAGAACTCGTGTTGTATGTGTTCAAATAGAATAGGAAAATGTAGAGAGGTGAGATTGAAAGCTATTTGCTGTGTTTCACGAAGTTGTCAAATTGTAAGGCGAGCCATCGCTCATTGTTGTGGCTAGTTCCTAGTTACTTGCGTATCCCTTGCACTAGCGCCGTGCGAGGCAAATATCACGTGATTGTTCGAATAAGCTCGATATATCGAATGCTGCGGCGTTTCGGGAAATCTCGAGCCTGTTCGAAGGCAAGCATCATTTGCCAAGCGCTAGTTACCGGGATATCTTTGGCTAAGATTGGTTCAAATGGCTCTGAGCACTATGGGACTCAACTGCTGTGGTCATCAGTCCCCTAGAACTTAGAACTACTTAAACCTAACTAACCTAAGGACATCACACACATCCATGCCCGAGGCAGGATTCGAACCTGCGACCGTAGCAGTCGCACGGTTCCTGACTGCGCGCCTAGAACCCCGCGAGACCACCGCGGCCGGCCTTTGGCTAAGAGAATAGCCACAACATGCGTGAGATATGAAAAATGTTTTACGAGAAATGGAAAGCTCTCAGTCTGTTCGCGAGGCCAAATATACATGTCACCTGGCACTCAATTATGATTATAGACAGTACATTAATGTTCACCATAAAATCTGATTGTATCTGTCGTCAATTCTCTTTTTGCATAAATCTTTGTAAGTTTACGTTTGGAATAAATTTATAGTAATGAGAACAATACTATACTGAAATCAGTTGCGGCTAGTGTAAACATCCATTCTTGATTATCTCACAAACAGCTCGTTTGCTGATCCTTATTTGCTGGAACGTTTTTGTTTCTAGTTCCGTTTAATTTAAGCCGTGTCTCGTCATTTATTACGATACGATGTGGGATTGTGAATCCACTTTGATGTAATCACTTTTTGTTTAATTACTTACTCAAAATAGTTTCAACGAATACCTCCATCATCAGTGGGTTTCTTTATTCTAAAACATGCAAAAACTACCATCGTTACAATACATTCCGAGAAAAAGTTATTACATATGTTCTTTTTGCTTCCAGATATTGTGTGAGTAATTTTATAGTACCTTTTTATTTTAAAATCACTAGATAATTTCTGGATTTGTTGCCGTTTCTTGCGCATGCAGCATGTCTTCTACAAAGGTATGAGCGGCTATTATTAACAAATATATAAATGGGAACTTCCAAACGTGAATGTTATTACGATTGTAATTTGCGGTTGAATTATGATACGATTTTGGTGCGGACCCACATCCATCCTACAGGGACACGTAAGTAAGGATCGGAAGTTGTCAGAATTTCCGCTACTGCTTTCAAAATTTTTTTGTGATGTGCATTACATCTGGCGACACACGTCAACAGTTAAGGTGGCGTAATATCTGATTACTGCCAATATGAAACATTATGCGTCTTTTTGTGTTTCCGGAGGAACTAAAAGCGGGCCAACTAACGTGAGTACGGGGAAGATTGCGCCACACACTTGTGAACACGAAAATTGCACTACAGTACAACCGCAAATTTCATTTGTAATAACTCTGACGTTTGTCAGGTCACATTTTCGTATTCATTAATAACAGCCGCTCATACCTTTGCAGATAACATGCTGTATGCCGAAAAAACGACAGCAAATATAGAAATTAGGCAGAGTTTTTAAAATAAAAGGGTACTATAATATTATTTACACAGTGTCTGTAACCAAAAAGTACATACGTAATAACGATTTTTCATAATGTGTTGTAACGATGCTACTTTTTGCATGTTTTAGAATATATTAACAAACGATGGAGCTGATCCCCCATGGTACAAAAAACAGTGAAGGACACTGTTCAAGAGAGAATTAAAAAAGTATGCAAAATTTAAATGAACGCTAAAATCCCCAGGATTGACTATCTTTTACAGGAGCTCGAAGTTTAGCACGGACTTCGATTGAACATGCTTATAATACTTTTTCGCAACGAAACTTTGTCTCTAAATCTGTAACGTATGTTGGCGGCGAGATACAATGAATGACTTCTCTGCGCAGTAGGAATGGGAATACCATCGATGACAGCGCTGCTAAAGCAGAATTACTAAACACAGCCTTCTGAAATTCCTTCACCAGAGAAGACAAAGTAAATATTCCAGAGATCAAATCAACAACATGAGTGACTTAGAAGTAGATACCTTGGGAGTGATGAAACAACCAATAAAAGCAAGTCTTCCGATCCAGAGTGTGAACCAGTTAGGTTCCTGTTAGAGTACGCTGATGCAGCAGTTCCGTACTTAACAATAATATACAACCGGTCGCTCGGCGAAAGATTCGTATCGAAAGGGTGGAAGGTTCCGGAGCAATACAGTAAATTGCAGGCCCACATCATTAACGTCGATATGCAGCAGTGTTCTGGGACACATATAGTGTTCGAACATTATGAATTACATAAAAAAGAACGGTCTATTGACACATAGTAAACACGGATTTAGAAAAAAACGTTCTTGTGAAACACAACTAGCTCTTTACTGACACGAAGCGTTCAATGGTATGGACAAGGGATTTAAAATTGATTTCGTATTTCAGACTTGTAATTAAATTTCGTGTTTATGGAATATCGTCTCAGTTATGCCACCGGATTCGTGATTTTCTGTCAGAGAGGTCAAAGTTCGTAGTAATTGACGGAGAGTCATAGAGCAAAACAGTAGTGACTTAAGGCGTTCCCCAAGACAGTGTTTGTAAACGATTTGAGCAGCCGTCTGAGATTGTTTGCAAATGATGTTGACATTTATCATATCGCAAAGTCATCAGAAGATCAGAACAAACTGCAAAACGATTTAGAAAATATATCTATATTGTGTGAAAATTTGCTATTGACCCTAAAGAGTGAAAAGTGTGCGGTCATCCACATGAGTGCTAGAAGGAATCCGTTAAACTTCAGTTATACGATACACCAATAAAAGCAAAGGGCGGTAAATTCTATAAAATACGTAGGATCTACAATGGCGAACAACTTAAATTGGCAGGAACACATAGAAAATGTGCCTTTTATTGGCAGAAGATTTAGAAGCTGCAACAGATCTACTAAAGAGGCTGCCTACATTACGCTTGCCCGCCCTCTTTTGGAGTACTGCTGTGCAGCGTGCCATCCTCACCAGATAGGACTAACAGAGTACATCGAGAAAGTTCACAGAGGGGCAGCGTGTTTTGTATTATCGAGATATAGGGGAGAGAGTGTCACGGACACGATATTGGATTTGGATGGACACATTAAAACAAAGGCGTTTCTCGTTGCGGCAGGATCTTCTCACGAAATTTCAATCACCAACCTTCACCTCCAAATGCGAAAGTATTTTGTTGACACAGACCTATATAGGGAGCAATGATCATCATAATAAAATAAGGGAAAGCAGAGCTCTCACGGAAAGATACAAGTGTTCGTTTTTTCCGCTCGCTGTTCAAGAGTGGAATAATAGAGAATTATTGTGAAGATGGTTGGATGACCCTCTTCCAGGCACTTAAACGTGATTTTCAAAGTAGTCATGTAGATGCAGACGTAGATGGTGGTATTCTGCTGAAACTAGTTTGTGGAAGTAAATTACAAAAAGTACTCGCATCAAAGCGGACCCACAATCTCATTGCTTTACGTAGACACGGACCAACAGAAGAGACCAAGCTACAATTTATTTATTCTTTTATCACAAACATATGTATTACACACAGTTATGACTTTATTACTTTTGCCCCATGGCCACTTCCAATGCTTTTCTTTTCCTTGATGAAGTTCATCTCCCGTGCAGGATGCGGGACACAGTGGGCACTGAAGCAGATGATGAAGAACCTCGCCTTCTCCACAGTGATACTGAATGTCATCTTCGTCAGTGTAGCCAAATTAACCTTTGATCTGCCAACTCTAGATCTCAGTCTGCTCAGGGACTTCCAAGTCGTCCATTTCTCATCACAGCCGGTAGGTAGAGTTTCTGAAACACTTTTCGAGCCAAGGGGGAACCTAAGTCGTAGCCCTCCACATTGCAACCTAGTTTTTTCAGCAGTGGTTCTAAGTGCCGTAGATATTCTAAGGAAACTCCTACTTCTGTTGGTTGGTTGGTTGTTTTGAGGGAGGGGACCAATCAGCAAGGTCGTCGGTCCCACCGGAGTAGGGGATTAGGGATACATGGGGAAGGAAGTCGACCGTGCCCTTTCGAATGAACCATCCCGGTAATTGCCTGAAGCGACTTAGGAAAAGCACAGAAAACCTAAATCAGGATGGTCCGACGCAGGTTTGAACCGTCGTCCTCCCGAATGAGAGTCCAGTGCGCTAGCCACTGCACCACCTCTCTCGGTTTGACTTCAGTCGTTATGGGTGCTGTTCATGCTCATACAGAGGATGCTTTCTCTCTTTCTCCACTTTTTTTCTTTGCTCGTTTGCAGCTTTTTTTATACGAACACGAGGTGGTGCTGTTCCTACGAGGTAATAAAGCCATTCGACTGGAGTGGATTTCCAGCAACCTATTATGATTCCACATGTGTCATTGAGAGCTATGTCCAACTCCTTGGCATGTGTTGAATTGTACCAAACAGGTCTATTGGGGGTTTGTTATTGCGTTTCTGGAAGTTATACATACTTTGGATGTCTCAAACGCTAAGCGACAATTTTGAATTGCTTATAATTCGCGCTGTCTCTGGTCAGAGTAGCTGTGTCGCTGGAAGAGCTTGTTTTGCCGTCGCTGCTTGGCAGCGACGAGCGTGGGAGTTCTAGCGTTAGAGGAGTAGTGAGACAGGCGCTGAGCAGAGGACCCGAGGCAATGTAGACGTGAAATTAAGAGTTTAGGTAAAATGATTTGTGTTGCAATATTGTGAAAGAGAGGAGAAATATTCGATTAAAGATTTATAATGAAATCGGATGTCATGAGATTAGAAAAGCATATGAAGAGGAATGAAGGTAATACTTTTTATTTAGTTGCATTGCTGTCACGTGTAGTTTGGAACCACTGCTGAATGAGACATCTTTATCAGGGAACTTTAGATTTTGCATTAAAGATTGAGTAGTTTTCACTGTGAGGTGTTTTTCGTGTTTATTAATGATTTGTCTAACATTTGTGAGAGTGAGAGTTTGATAACACTGTTGCCCTTTGTCAGTGTTAATCAGTGTCGTGACATGAATTTCATACGAGTCATAATATATCAGATAATTTAAAAACAGTTTTTTAAAGAAATATTTCATCTAAGAGCGTTGTCCACATCCTCGATCCAAGTCATTTTTATTTAAAAAGTGTCTCACTCAATGATAGGTATAAAATAGTTTACTTGTTGTCTGACGCATTGCACTAAGCTCTCAACAACTGCAGTTAGAAATTTGCAGCTGGCGTACATAGAACAGCAAGCACCGCGTTTCCAAGCAGGTACATTACGACGTAAAATATTGTCATTACAGGACCAGTTTGCTACGAATATTATCAACGCACAGTGAAACTTCCCCTTTTTAGCAATTTTACATGACTGTGGTTAAACTGACACACAATATTTTTTTTTAGCGCAACGCAATCTGACTTTAAATAATCTCTACAAGAGAATGACCCTGACTAACATTAACCTGTACTTTTCACAAATCACTTACCTCACAAAAATCTTGGTTACTCCCACTACTGCAATACAGCAAGCGCAACTACTGCCAGCTAAATAAAAGATTTAAACTATGGAAGGCACTAACTACTGATAGGGATAGTTAGCAAATGAAAGATATTAATAGAGAACAAACGTTGTATTTACCTTAATAGTCATCATATATATATATATATATATATATATATATATATATATATAGCAGTTCATGACAAATTTCAAAACTCCGCCATCTCTCTCCCCACATCCACCACTGCTGGCGGCTCACCTCCAACTGCCCAACGCTACGCGCTGTTCACAGCCAGCTGCCTAGCACTACAATGGCGAGTATTACAACAATGCAAAGCAGCCACAGACTGCACACAGCACAGCCAGTGATTTTCATACAGAGGTGGCGTTACCAATAAAAAAACCTAAACAGCCTACTTACAACAGGTACCATTTCACGAACAGAATTATTAGGCAGATCACTAAGGCATAGGGACCACTTTGTTTAATCAAACACGTTGGAAGATTACCGTCAAACCTCCTTTGCCTAGGGACGCCAGATGAACGTTGATCTCTTCAAGCCCTGAATGAAAATTGCGCAACGGATAATTGGGGAGGGGAGCTTGAGAGCGCTACCTAGAGAGCGTGCCCTTTCTGTACGGTACTAGGCAAGAGGCTGGAGGGCTCACACGCTGATGTGTGGGTCCCTGCATTCTATAGCTTTTATTTTAAATGAATTCCTTTAACTTGACTTCTTTGTGATTTTTAAGGTATGTTAAAGATTGATGACAATTGATTACCTATTTATTTTAAACATTATCACTCGACTTTACAGCGATTGCAGCAATTGTTCCAGTTTACAGATATTACAATTTTACAACTTATAGCTCGGGTATATTATATACTAATCTGCACGCACGTTTCTACGGGCAAGACGGAATTTCGTTGGCCAAATGTATACCACCAAAGTCTCCCAATATTTTACATAGGGCATCCACTATATGAGGAGGATAACGGGCAAACTGGGGACCAGATATATTAACACAGGGGGTGAAATTTCCGAAATTAAACGAGAACATTCATTTCCTTACACAATCCGAAGCTAGAAATAAAAGAATTAGTACAAATATTCAAATACCTCTCTTCCATGCGTGAACATTGAGGCAGACGCACTGAGGGCACGTCTGCTCACTTACCCGTCTTCTGTAACACCTCCCAGAATATGGGAGGCACCCGGAGGTCTGCCTGGGCGCCGGTGGAGGGGATGGTCGAACCACTTGGCAGTGACCAACCTCTACACCCCAAATCTTGTGACACTGGAACGTCTTTGACTTTGCCCTGCCTGTGCTGTCTCTCTGATCCCCTACCCAGGAGTAAGGTTGGCACTACTATACTACAAAACTACTCCCTAACGAAGATTTGGCCACGCTTTATGGTAAGGTGTGAGGAGGATTAGGAAAGTTCATGTGTAGATTCACATTCACGTACAAGTAATGCATAATACACGACACATATAAATATGTATTATGAAGCCTGACACATTTCTTTCCACCCGTCCACAGGGGTTCTGTTGCACCCGCGGCGGCCGCGTCGTGCAATAAAACTGGCGGCGGAGCCGTCTCCGTTTGTATTCCCCGGTGCGAGCGAGCAGCGAAACCTGGTGCTTATGGAGCGGAAACTACTGTACCGTTTCAAAGTTAATAGGATTCAATCAGTTTGCACATGTTTTAGAAAGATTATAAAACAGGGCTACAATCATGCTGTATTCTCGCAGGCAGATATATTTGGTTTTCCCTGCAGTTGGAAATGCACAATCACCCGTAGCTAAACGACAGCATAGTTACTACCAACCAACCAACAAAGCCAATAGGTGTTTAAAATCAAACGAAATAATTTTTAAAGGAAACTTTAAACACCTTACCATACTGTCTTTAATTAGCGACTAATTTCCGTGTTTCTCAAATGAAAAGCAAACACTTGTGTCTTTGTGGGATTTGGTTTAAATTGGTTTCTGTTGTAGCAACTGAAACGTTGCTCAAGGACATTCGTGAGGGTCTCCTCCATTGATTCAAAACCTGCGCTCCGGGTCGCTAGGAGAAGGTCATCGGCATAGAGGAAACTGATCTTACTGGGGGCTACGGGTTGGTCGTTCGTGTTCATATTGAACAGAACTGGATCCAGCGAACTTCGCTGTCGGAGGCCGGTTTTCCTGCCGTCTCTATCGGCTACGCTTTTCTTGGAATTCGACGGAGAACCTGAGATTCTGCAGAAGTACAAGGGGCGTTCAGTAAGTAATGCGGCAAATTTTTTTCTGAAAGCAGGTTGGTTTTATTCATGATTCCAACACAGTAGATTTTTCCCCACTCTTTTGATTACAAAACACCATTTTTCAACGTATTGTCAGTTTGATACGACGGCCTTATGCCACCTTCCTGGGAGGGCCTATATGACCGCATGGTACCACTCTAGTGGTCGATGTCGGGGCCAACGTTTTGCTGCATCAATAACCTCCCCATCATCAAATGGTTCAAATGGGTCTGAGAACTATGGGACTTAATTTGGTTCAAATGGCTCTGAGCACTATGGGACTCAACTGCTGAGGTCATAAGTCCCCTAGAACTTAGAACTACTTAAACCTAACTAACCTAAGGACAACACACACATCCATGCCCGAGGCAGGATTCGAACCTGCGACCGTAGCGGTCGCGCGGTTCCAGACTGTAGCGCCAGAACCGCTCGGCCACCAGCGGCCGGCATGGGACTTAATTTCTGTTATCAGTCCCCTAGAACTTAGAACTACTTAAGGGGCTCCGGAAAGGCTCAAAATCATGAAAAGTTCAATTTTTACTTTTTTGCGTTTTCTGAATCTGCAGACTATTACCTTTTAATAGATATATAATTTATTCAATTCCGAAGACTACAACCATTTTTAAATTTTTTTTGAAATGTGTTCTACATGGGCGTGACCCACTGTGGCGCTGTTAAACTGCTGTCAAATGGTGTTATTGTTAACGTCCGTGTTCATCAGGTACATTTTAGTGATGTGAGATAAAGTATGTGTTGTGGCTAACCTGTGATGGTTCAATATATATCGCTGGTGTGATTGTCGATTGTTTCATGTTTATTTACTCTGTCGTTATCTCGAAAATATTCGTAATTAATTCTGTTTCTTGAGTCTCTGTTTTGTTGAAGTATAATAATGAGTAAAAGTAAAGTTATTAGAAATCCTCTGAAGGCTTTTAAGAAAAGGAGAAATGTTGGAAAGCCAAAGGTATGTGTTATTACTGTAAACAATAAAGACGATGAAAATCCCCAACATAGCTTGTGTCCCAAAGAAGAAGACAGTTGGTGTAAATATAACAAAGGATTGCTAACTGGTGAAGTGTACACTCATAAGCATAGTCTGCCTCATGCAATAATGGAGGTGATAAAACCTATTTTCAGAGACTTAGCAGCACCTGAACTGTTGAAAAAGTGTATTCACGGAAAAACTCAAAACCCCAATGAAAGTGTAAATAGTGTTATATGGTCGAGAATCCCCAAGACTGTATTTGTTGGAATAGAAACACTTCACTTTGGTGTGTATGATGCTGTTGCGACTTTCAATGATGGCAACATTGTAAGGTGCAAGGTATTTAGAAATATGGGAAGGAAGATAGGTTCTAACATGGTACGAGCGATGCTTGCTTTAGACAAGGAACGCCTTCGGGCTGCAGACAGGGCTGTAAAGAGTCTAGAAATACAAGCAAGAGTAAACAGGAGGAGGAACAAGAGGAAGCTGGAGGAGGAGTTTGCAGAGGATGAAGATAATCCATCCTATGGACCTGGAATGCACTAAAAAGTTAATCCAATCTTTGTCGCTCGATTCCCAAAACTTTTATTTTCTCATACTAATTACATGTTTTCTAAGGATCTTCCAAACATATTTGTTTCAAAGTTTCAGTAAATGTTACACAGTACCTTCTGCATAATTTAACACAGCCTTTTTCCAAAAAACTGTATATTTTTGAATATATAAATAAAAAATTGCAAAAAAATGTTGTGAATTTTCATTACAATTGAAAAAAAATCATCTTTAATAACTGAACTAAAATTTTGTAAAATCCCTGTGTTAAGTTGTAGCCCATATTCCAATAAATAATCTGTAAAAAGTTCAACTTCCTACCTCAAATACTTTGTGAGGAAAGATGTAATTTATAAGAGTTATTTTAACATTGCAGGTACAGGGCGTTCCGGAGCCCCTTAAGGCTAAGTAACCTAAGGACATCACACACATCCATGCCCGAGGCAGGATTCGAACCTGCGACGGTAGCAGCAGCACGGTTCCGGACTGAAGCGCCTAGAACCGCTCGGCCAAAGCGGCCGGCTACCAGGTTGCCCACACAGTGCTTCCCACGGAGTGCATTCTTCATTGGACCAAACACATGGAAGTAGGAAGGTGCGAGATCCGGGCTGTAGCGTGGATGAGGAAGAACAGTTAGCCGGCCGGTGTGGCCGTGCGGTTCTAGGCGCTTCAGTCTAGAACAGCGTGACCGCTACGGTCGCAGGTTCGAATCCTGCCTCGGGCATGGATGTGTGTGATGTCCTTAGGTTAGTTAGGTTTAAGTAGTTCTATGTTCTAGGGGACTGATGACCTCAGATGTTAAGTCCCATAGTGCTCAGAGCCGTTTGAACCATTTTTTTGAAGTACAGTCCAATGAAGTTTTGTGAACTCTCTTCGTGTACGCAGATTTTTGTGAGAGGACTTGCGTTGTTGTGAAGACGTAGAAGTCCGTTTGCACCTCTGTGGCGACGAACACGCTTGAAGTCGATTCTTCAATTTCTTGGAGGGTAGCACAATATGCTTGAAAGCTGATCGTTAGACCGTGAGGGAGGAAATCAAACAGTATCACCCCTTCAGAGTCCTGGCAGGCCGTCGCCACGACTTAACCAGCTGAGTGTGCAGCTCTGAACTTTAACTTCGGAGGAGAGGGTGGAACGGCACCCCCCCCCCCCCCCCCCCCATGGACTGACGTTTTGTTTCCGGTTCGAAGTGATAAGCCCCTGTTTCATCGCCTGTGACGATGTTCGACAAAGAACTGTCATAATCAGCCTGTAAGCAGCAAGTAGTTCTGCACCGACGGTCTTTCGTTGCTTTTTATGGTCTCCCGTTAGGAGGTGAGGAACCGAGCAGGCACACATCGTTGTGAAGCCCAACTGGTAGACGAGTGCGTCAGCACTACCATCGGAGACGTCCAGTTGTGCAGTGAGGTGTATGACTGATTTGTCCATCACCCCGAATGAGAGCGTCCATACATTGAAACGCAGCAGGAATAACAGTCCTGTGCAGCCGGCCGGCACAGGGGAGATCGGGCAGGTTTGAGCGACCTTCTTTCGTTGATGACAGACGCATCACCCGACAACTCACCGTGCTCTCGTTCACTGGCAGGTCTGTGTAGACATTCTGCAAGCACCTTTGAATATTTACGATGCTCTTGTTTTTCCGCCTCTCTGCTTGGAATGCACTCTGTTACTGATGCCATTTTGAAGGCTACGTATGGTCCTGTCTCCTATCGGCAGTTCAGGAAACTGTAGGTGTTGAAGCGAGAGTGTTCCACTATGACCCACAACAAATTCCGCATTTTTCCAGCGGAAACTGGCAGACAAAAAAAGGTGTTGCATTACTTATTGAACGCCTCTCGAACGACACACCCGGTATAAAAGGAAAGCGCCTGTTGGTAATGTTACTGTTCAGTCGTTCTGAACACGTCACCGCCGATATTCCGGCGAGTGAAGTGCGGACTCGAGAGCAGAATACCGGCGTGAGGCGGCGGCCGACAGCGATCCATCGCGGGCGCCGGACGCTCCCCGCCTAAGCGGCTCGGTAATGGCGGCGCTGCGGCCGGCCCGTGCTGGCTGTCTCACGTCAGCCGGAGCAACAGGTCCCGCATTCACGGCCGGCCCGGCTAATTCAGGGCCGCCGCCCCAGACCAGGACCCCGCGCTCGCAATGAGCTGCGCCGCCAAGTGCGCGGCACAGAGCACACGCGAAAGGCGTAGTGTCGAAAAGCAAAGGTCCCGAGTTCGAGTCTCAGTCCGGTACACAGTTTTAATCTGTCAGAATGTTCCAAGACTGGTCGTTTTTGGAGCATGACCTGCGACCAGCTTTGCGAAAGAAGCGGCGACACTTTTTGCGCAACCCACCCATCATTTTGCACGACAATGCGCGGGCGCATACAGCGTCAGCTGTGGCTGCTCTGTTCGGTCGATGGGACTGGGAAGTACTGTACCGTCCACCATACTACCCGGACTTAAGTCCTTGTGACTTTGATTTGATTCCGAAGATGAAGGAACCACTTCGTGGCATTCGCTTCAGAACTGTTCCAGAGATTCGACAGGCAGTAGACCGCTCCATTCGCACCGTCTACAGAACAGGCTCTGCTAACGGTATACTACGCCTTCCATATCGCTTGCAACGGGTTCTGCACAACGCTGGTGCCTACTTTAAGTTCCATCCCTCGTATCTTGTAGCACAGACCAAATAAGACTGCTGCATTTCATGTGATAATGAGCATGTCCAAGCCTCTTTAACAAATGCTACTGCAATGTGAAGTGGCAGCTTGCTATTTGTGGCTCTGAATCTACAGTATCACCAGTTGTACATACAACCAGCAGTATGTCTCTTGCAGCCTGAAGAGCCGCATGATCCAAAATGCAACTGGCTTTTTACTCCACAATAAGTCAGGGCAAACTTCTTCTACCGTTACACACAATTTACCTGTTCTTTTTATAAAATAGTAGCAACATTCGGCAGTCATCCGAGACTAATTCCGCCAGTTCTCGAGCTTCACACGGAAACACCATACCCGTGCACTATGCTCACGCTACTGCTGAGTACTTAGACAATCTTTGTTCGAGAGCTATCTGTTCTCCAAAGGGATGGAATACCGCCGCTCAGATTAATATGCGGCAATTTCCTTAACAATTATTACTTTTTTCTAAAGCCATAACTGTTTACAAAGAACAATACACAATTTCACACTCGTTTTAACACTCTAAGCTCTTTAATAAAGTAAACAGAGCATAATATTTTTAATTATTTCTTCATGTTGTTGTTGTTGTTGTGGTACTCAGTCCTGAGACTGGTTTGATGCAGCTCTCCATGCTACTCTATTCTGTGCAAGCTTCTTCATCTCCCACTACCTACTGCAGCCAACATCCTTCTGAATCTGCTTAGTATATTCATCTCTTGGTCTCCCTCTACGATTTTTACAATCGACGCTACCCTCCAGTAATAAATTGGTGATCCCTCGATGTCTCAGAACATGTACTACCAACCGATCCCTTCTTCTAGTCAAGTTGTGCCACAAGCTCCTCTTCTCCCCAATTCTATTCAATACTTCCTCATTAGTCATGTGATCTACCCATCTAATCTTCAGCATTCTTCTGTAACACCACATTTCGAAAGCTTCTTGTCTAAACTATTTATCGTTCACGTTTCACTTCCATACATGGCTACACTCCATACAAATACTTTCAGAAACGACTTCCTGACACTTAAATCTATACTCGATGTTAACAAGTTTTTCTTCTTCAGAAACGCTTTCCTTGCCATTGCCAGTCTACATTTTATATCCTCTCTACTTCGACCATCATCAGTTATTTTGCTTCCCAAATAGCAAAACTCCCTTACTACTTTAAGTGTCTCGTTTCCTAATTTAATTCCCTCAGCACCACCCGACTTAATTCGACTACATTCCGTTATCTTCGTTTTGCTTTTGTTGATGTTCATCTTATACCCTCCTTTCAAGACACTGTCCATTCCGTTCAGCTGCTCTTCCAAGTCCTTTGCTGTCTCTGACAGAATTACAATGTCATCGGCAAACCTCAAAGTTTTTATTTCTTCTCCATGGATTTTAATACCTACTCCGAACTTTTCTTTTCTTTCCTTTATTGTTTGCTCAATATACAGATTGAATAACATCGGGGAGAGGCTACAACCCTGTCTCACTCCCTTCCCAACCACTGCTTCCCTTTCATGTCCCTCGACTCTTATAATTGCCATCTGCTTTCTGTACAAATTGTAAATAGCCTTTCGCTCCCTGTATTTTACCCCTGCCACCTTCAGAATTTGAAAGAGAGTATTCCAGTCAACATTGTCAAAAGCTTTCTCTAAGTCTACAAATGCTAGAAACGTAGGTTTGCCTTTCCTTAATCTTTCTTCTAAGATAAGTCGTAGGCTCAGTATTACCTCACGTGTTCCAACATTTCTGCGGAATCCAAACTGATCTTCCCCGATCTCAGCTTCTACTAGTTTTTCCATTCGTCTGTAAAGAATTCGCGTTAGTAAATGTAGTAAGTGTGTAACTTGTTTGCAATTTGCACCACGAGGTGGCAGCTCTTTATGGTGATTCGTGACCCACCATTTTTTAAATCCAGATTGTGTCACTGAAACCGCTGTATGGCATGAGCGTCTACATTAGGTGTATCTATACAGTGCCTCTTCAATACCAGCGGACCACTACATCAGCGGTGCCAAATGTTAGAGTTATTATGGATAAAGACGAAGAATTCACCCGATCGTAATTTAGTAATTCTGTTAATGAAAATATTGTTTAGTGTTGTAATGATATCTGTATCGTTGCACCTTGGTGCATAAGAATGTAGCGTTTTTGACCTGCATGTTGGTACTCCCGTTGCTATGAGTTTGTTTGTCGACTGCCATTTCCTATTTGTAGTTCACTGTTACTGTCTGAATTTACGTATTGTCATTTTGTCATTTGGGTGGAGCTGTGGACGCTAGAAAATGGAGTACCAATTGGAAAAATGGGAATATTTCCGACAAATTCTTCTGTTTGAATTCAGTAGAGGGGTGACAGCAGCGGATGCAGCCGGAAACATTTGCGCCATGAATGGGGATAGCGTCATTGGACAGAGCACGTTTTGAGGAGAATCTATTTGACGTTAGTGACTCTGTAAGTTCAGGAAGACCTCCGGGGTTTGATGAAGATCGTTTAAATGCTTTAATCCACAAAGATGCACGTTAGTATTCTCGAGAACTGGTAAGTGTGATGAGCCGTGAACATTCCACCACCGTGCGACATCTGCAAGCAATGGGGAAGGTTCAAAAATCGGGTGCAGGGGTGCGGCGTGCTCTAAGCCAAAATCACAAAAATAAGCAGGTGATCATGTGTGCATCTCTGCTTGCTTGTTGTCAGTTGGTTCGTGAGCAACACCGACCATTCCTTTCCTGTATCGTTACTGGTGGCGAGAAATTGTGTCTTTATGCTAACATACGGAAAAGAAAGGAATGGTTGAGCCCAAACAAAGCAGCAACTTCCCGTACAATGACTTGCGCCGATTCACAAATAATAACGTTATGATCTGCTAACAGACGTTAAAGTAACCTCTGGCGTGCCACAGGGGAGTGTTATGGGACCATTGCTTTTCACAATATATATAAATGACCTAGTAGATAGTGTCGGAAGTTCCATGCGGCTTTTCGCGGATGATGCTGTAGTATACAGAGAAGTTGCAGCATTAGAAAATTGTAGCGAAATGCAGGAAGATCTGCAGCGGATAGGCACTTCGTGCAGGGAGTGGTAACTGACCCTTAAGATAGACAAATGTAATGTATTGCGAATACATAGAAAGAAGGATCCTTTATTGTATGATTATATGATAGCGGAACAAACACTGGTAGCAGTTACTTCTGTAAAATATCCGGGAGTATACGTGCGGAACGATTTGAAGTGGAATGATCATATAAAATTAATTGTTGGTAAGGCGGGTACCAGGTTGAGATTCATTGGGAGAGTGCTTAGAAAATGTAGTCCATCAACAAAGGAGGTGGCTTACAAAACACTCGTTCGACCTATACTTGAGTATTGCTCATCAGTGTGGGATCCATACCAGATGGGGTTGACGGAGGAGGTAGAGAAGATCCAAAGAAGAGCGGCGCGTTTCGTCACAGGGTTATTTGGTAACCGTGATAGCGTTACGGAGATGTTTAATAAACTCAAGTGGCAGACTCTGCAAGAGAGGCGCTCTGCATCGCGGTGTAGCTTGCTCGCCAGGTTTCGAGAGGGTGCGTTTTTGGATGAGGTATCGAATATATTGCTTCCCCCTACTTATACCTCCCGAGGAGATCACGAATGTAAAATTAGAGAGATTAGAGCGCGCACGGAGGCTTTCAGACAGTCGTTCTTCCCGCGAACCATACGCGACTGGAACAGGAAAGGGAGGTAATGACAGTGGCACGTAAAGTGCCCTCCGCCACACACCGTTGGGTGGCTTGCGGAGTATAAATGTAGATGTAGATGTAGATGTAGATCTGGTGGAACAGCGACGGTTTGATGTACTACTAATTACTTCCCCGAGGTGTAACTGTCCCTACTAACACTTAGTGTCAGCAACTGAGACGTCTTTGCAGACGCAGTAAATGAGCAACGAACACGAAGACTATGTGAACTGATGCTACTCCACGATAAGGCGCATCCGCATTCTGCTACAATGACAAAAAACACACTGCACGAGATCGGTTAGGCACTCGTTCCGCACCCACCTTATTCACCTGATCTGATGCTGTCAGATTTTCGCCTTCTGTGAAACAGTCTTTAAGGAACTTCGTTTCTGGATGAAAATGCGCTCGGAATATGGCTCAAAACCACGTCATTTCTAGTCACGAACAGAGTGTTATAAATAGTGAAGGAAAACATGCTATTGATGACCGAAGTCTCTGTTATGGCTATATGTTGTGTTTATTAAACTTATGAAAAAAAGTTAAGAACTTACGCACCAACCCAATATTACAGAATTTTACTAACCACACTACGCTGCAACTGAATAATCAACAATATGCTCCAAAGTGCTTTAATGTATTATGCAGCACATAAATATGTAGAACTTCAAAGTGTGGGTTAACAAGCATAGCGTCCTCATTTAAGTGTATGGTCGAAAGAGTTAGCCTACAGGAATTGTGAAACTAACCCTGTCGTCCAGGACCGCGTGCGACAAAGAGTGCAGATTCACCACGAGATGGGAAAACTCACAGGCGTCTGTTGTCTATTGAGGCCTAAGCGGTGTAGTGTGTGAGTGAGACAGACAAGAACCTACGTCATAGGGAAAGCCAGTAGAAGCCTTTTGTGGCGAAGGAGACGTAGCAGTGTTAGATGTGGCGGACCTAAGATCGGCGATAAAGAGAAAGATATATGAAAACTATTTAATTCTCTTGTAACGCAAGCCACAGTAATTTTAATCTGCCAACCTCCATAAATCTTCGTGGTGATCGCAATAAAACTTGAATAGTGATCATATCTATAATAGTTTAAGATTTACTGTTAAAGCGAAGTTAACAAGTTTTGTAAAAAAGACCTAAATGCTAAAATCTGAACGCTTTGGTCGATCTTAACGATCGACATTTCATACAGAAGTGCATCATTAAAATGACAAACGTTGTAAATATCAACCATGTAACTTTATTTGTTTAAAATATATAGTAAATTTAAATTATCAGTATTTACAGTTAAGCATCAGATCATCATTTCCTCCACACAAAACACATTCAACGATGACAGCATGACATCTTATTGGATCGTTAGGTAATAGAATATTTGTATAAAGTATAGTGTATAATAGCTACTTTTGTTCTTTATATGTTTATCAGAAAGCACATTGGTGCAAGGCTACTGGCCGTGGCATTCAAAGCTAAGAAGGAAATTGTATTGGTTTTATGCAAAAAATTTAACGTTTATTATGTAAAGGATATTATTGTTACTTTATTTAGAACGTGAAAGTGGTCAAGCTTTGATTATTTAAATATGTTAAAATGTAAAGTAATGGAGAATAAGCTGTATCCAATCAGATGGACGGCTTCAGGAAAGAGAACTGCCCTAGTCAGTTGAGCGAAGATGTTCGGCGAGCGGGAAACGCGGCCGGGTCTGGGACGGGCAAAGGGAGAGTGCTGGTGCAGACCCGAAAGCGGACAATTCGGCTGGAGACACCAAAGGGTACACTGCTGATGGAGACGCGAAAGCGGATGGTCGGCTTTAGGCAGCTAGGAAGTGAAACCACTTAGAAAATTTCGCGTTGTGTGGTATCGCGGGACTGTCTGTGAGCGGTGAGCAGCCGCGCGCCTGGTGTGAACTCCAACTTTTCACGTAGATAACTTGTATTTCGATATGAGATTGCGAATGATCGAACTGTGTCAATTGGACATGCGCTCGAGTGTAATAGTAATTCTAAATACGACCACTTTCGCTATTAGTTTTCATTCTGAATAAACATTATTCTAACCAAATCGCAACTGTGTGGCCTACATCATTTATGGATCGTTAATTTAGTTCCCGATATTATTATTACTGTTATTATAGGCTATGTTAACTTTGTATTTCGAAAACTTGCCACCAGCCAGGCAATTTAACCAAAGGGTCACAAGTGTCTAATTTAGAGCGTGTAATGCGAGATGTGTGGTTCAACCCCTAGACGACTTGAGCCAGGACATTTCGATGAAGGAGAACCGCATGTGAGCCCGAACATCTTCGGGATGTTAGCTCGCAAAATACTCACAAACACTCCACAAAACGAAGTCTCATATCTCACAACGAAAACTGCAGAAAATGAGAGGAACGGTCCCTAGTACGCTTTCTTCATGTGATTTTAAAATTGATCACTGGATTCAAACACCGACCAGGAATCATCTTATGTTCATAGGTACATTATCCTCCAGGTACAACGCTCTCCCCAGTCGTTAGCTGAAAAAGTACTTGATCATCAGAAACTGTAGTTATATAGGAGTCAGACGCGAAACATTGAAAAGATGGAGACGTTTTTGACTGATGACACAACGCAAACTGAATAGTTAAATCCATTCGCAAAAGTACCGGGTGGTGATAATTAAAGTTCAGTTTTCTCACAGAGGTCGGGTGTGGGCTGTAATAATCGTATGGCAGCGAAACTCGGTAGATATTCTGATGCGTTAATGTGTTACCCATTTCAGCTGGGAAAAATTAATTATAATTTTGGGTTTCAGGTGCATATCTAGCGCTGTGACTGCAAGGGAGATGTATAGAATTGTTTACTTATGTAATGGTTTGGGAATGGGACGTGGGCAGAAAAGGTTGAACAAGTGAGAAAGGTATAATGCTGACTTTATTATTAACCACTCCTTCCACCGTTTGTTCAATATGAGCTTCAGAGACGTCAACGAGAGGCTGTAAAGTGACAGAGTTCTTCCTGGTGGCCAAAAGTGGAATTAATTTGTTTTTCCAGCGCAGATCGGTTTCACATTGAAGAACTAGCGCATCTAGCAAGTTTCACTGCCATACGACAATTACAGCTCGCTGTAGCTGTACATTAAGTATAACCACCCAATAGTGACTGGAAGATGCAAATTTGCTTTTCGCCGAGTTATCCACGTCACAGGAAGAAGCTAAAGCAGCAGCAGCTGATGGTTTTTTAAAAATATCAACTAGGTTTATAGGTCTCTCAGCAGCTTGTGACACAGAAAGGAGACATGTCCTCTCTAGAAGCTCATTCAAATAATTCCGTGCAGAGAAACAGTCCAACATATGATGCTTGCTGGAAGATCATTCCAGATCACCCTGGACCATAGGATTAGCTCTTCAAGAAGCTAAATAACGGACTACCTCTGCGTTCTGTCCTCGCCCGACTACAGTCCTCTCTGTACATCTCTATATGCCTAAAACTGGATCTCGTAAGTTTGGATACGCCGATGACAGGGTGCTGGCGATGGGATATCGAAAGTTTGAAGGAAAGGAAGCTATGTTAAAATCTGATCTGGCGATAATGGGAACACACTTTTGGAGACAGAGACTGAAACCAAACCCGACCACGACAGAGACGGTTTGCTTTCATATGTGCAACAGAGCGGCGAGTAGACAGCTCCAGGCCTGTTTCGGTGACAGACTACCTCACCACTATTACCACTCAGAATGTCTAGGGATTACATTGAATCGGACCCAGCCCTACAACAAAGATGTGAATAACACAGTTGTGATGATGTAAACTAGGAACGACATCTTACTTAAGATGTTCGGAGCAACCTGGTGCTGTGCTGCTGAAGCTCTGCGCACTTCAGCATTTCGGCTAGTCCACTCTGTTGCCGAATATGGTGCTCCTGTACGGCTCAACTGTGCACAAGCACAAAATCTCTATGCATATCTGAACCACATAGTGATAATTATAGGTGATACACAAAGATAAACCCCTGTCTAATGATTGTCCATAATTGCTCCACATTCTGCCCTCTGCACTTCGATGACACCCAACCTACTCCGTAAGTTTAAACGCATATTAGGCAACCCGCATGTCCCTATCCGTGAAAATGTGATTATCCTAGAAAAAAAAAAAACAGCTTCGATCAAGAAAATCATCCACGAAAACAGCAGCGGAACTTCACACGTCTGTTCGACCTATCAGATTCACTGGAGAGAGACTAAACAGAGGCTAGTCCTATGCATTGCCAAAACTTGCCCTGCATAAGGAAGGAACCCGCTGCCTTTGACCAATCGCGCAGAGGGTGGACAATGTTTAGCAGGATACGCACCATTGCAAAAGCATGGACTCTTCATAGATAGGGGTTAGGCTCCATCTCCAAACGGCGACTAGGGAGCAACCAGGCAAACTGTTCGTCATATAGTTACAGTATGTGCCAATAGTGCCTATCTAATTCCTTTGATGCCAAAGAATGAGGCAATTGATTACATCATAAATTTCGATACCCATTTGTAAATTACATGTGTTACTGTGTGTATTACATTTGATACTGTGCTTAAAAAAATGACAAGATAAATAATAGGAATACTAAAGCGGCCAGGTGGAGGGAGTGTGGGGAGGCGGCGCGCGCCACAAATCTGCACGGCCTGCAGACCGCCGACTGCCGACTGCCGACTGCGGCCCCTACCGGCCCGGCCACGAGGCCCGCCGTTAATTAACGCAAGTTTCACTGCCATACGACAATTACAGCTCGCTGTAGCTGTACATTAAGTATAACCACCCAATAGTGACTGGAAGATGCAAATTTGCTTTTCGCCGAGTTATCCACGTCACAGGAAGAAGCTAAAGCAGCAGCAGCTGATGGTTTTTTAAAAATATCAACTAGGTTTATAGGTCTCTCAGCAGCTTGTGACACAGAAAGGAGACATGTCCTCTCTAGAAGCTCATTCAAATAATTCCGTGCAGAGAAACAGTCCAACATATGATGCTTGCTGGAAGATCATTCCAGATCACCCTGGACCATAGGATTAGCTCTTCAAGAAGCTAAATAACGGACTACCTCTGCGTTCTGTCCTCGCCCGACTACAGTCCTCTCTGTACATCTCTATATGCCTAAAACTGGATCTCGTAAGTTTGGATACGCCGATGACAGGGTGCTGGCGATGGGATATCGAAAGTTTGAAGGAAAGGAAGCTATGTTAAAATCTGATCTGGCGATAATGGGAACACACTTTTGGAGACAGAGACTGAAACCAAACCCGACCACGACAGAGACGGTTTGCTTTCATATGTGCAACAGAGCGGCGAGTAGACAGCTCCAGGCCTGTTTCGGTGACAGACTACCTCACCACTATTACCACTCAGAATGTCTAGGGATTACATTGAATCGGACCCAGCCCTACAACAAAGATGTGAATAACACAGTTGTGATGATGTAAACTAGGAACGACATCTTACTTAAGATGTTCGGAGCAACCTGGTGCTGTGCTGCTGAAGCTCTGCGCACTTCAGCATTTCGGCTAGTCCACTCTGTTGCCGAATATGGTGCTCCTGTACGGCTCAACTGTGCACAAGCACAAAATCTCTATGCATATCTGAACCACATAGTGATAATTATAGGTGATACACAAAGATAAACCCCTGTCTAATGATTGTCCATAATTGCTCCACATTCTGCCCTCTGCACTTCGATGACACCCAACCTACTCCGTAAGTTTAAACGCATATTAGGCAACCCGCATGTCCCTATCCGTGAAAATGTGATTATCCTAGAAAAAAAAAAAACAGCTTCGATCAAGAAAATCATCCACGAAAACAGCAGCGGAACTTCACACGTCTGTTCGACCTATCAGATTCACTGGAGAGAGACTAAACAGAGGCTAGTCCTATGCATTGCCAAAACTTGCCCTGCATAAGGAAGGAACCCGCTGCCTTTGACCAATCGCGCAGAGGGTGGACAATGTTTAGCAGGATACGCACCATTGCAAAAGCATGGACTCTTCATAGATAGGGGTTAGGCTCCATCTCCAAACGGCGACTAGGGAGCAACCAGGCAAACTGTTCGTCATATAGTTACAGTATGTGCCAATAGTGCCTATCTAATTCCTTTGATGCCAAAGAATGAGGCAATTGATTACATCATAAATTTCGATACCCATTTGTAAATTACATGTGTTACTGTGTGTATTACATTTGATACTGTGCTTAAAAAAATGACAAGATAAATAATAGGAATACTAAAGCGGCCAGGTGGAGGGAGTGTGGGGAGGCGGCGCGCGCCACAAATCTGCACGGCCTGCAGACCGCCGACTGCCGACTGCCGACTGCGGCCCCTACCGGCCCGGCCACGAGGCCCGCCGTTAATTAACGCGGCTCGTTATCGGCTGCACAGTTTTCCCCCGCCGGCCGTATCGGCCGATGCCGCCGCCCGATATCCCATTAAGGGCCGCTGCAGCGTCTGCGTCGCACTCAGCAGCAAAACCAGCCACACGCCAGCCAATCAGGTGGCTGGGGAATTGAGGAAATATGGGAGGAATTTGAGGAACACAAACTGTGCGGGAGGGGGCGAAAATCTGATAGTGCTAGGCGACTGGGGCGCTGAAGGAGGGGGAGACAAGGGATGATTGAATTACTGGAGATAAGCGGTTCTGGAGTGTTTCAGTAGGAGTTTACCGTCTGCAGCGGACATCGTCGCCCAGAAAACACAATAGAGAAAAAAAAATTACAGATCAATAGCACGAGCTGTTATGGGGTACCACGCATCGACACATGATCAAATGGTTCAAATGGCTCTGAGCACTATGGGACTTAACATCTATGGTCATCAGTCCCCTAGAATTTAGAACTACTTAAACCTAACTAACCTAAGGACATCACACAACACCCAGTCATCACGAGGCAGAGAAAATCCCTGACCCCGCCGGGAATCGAACCCGAGAACCCGGGCGCGGGAAGCGAGAATGCTACCGCACGACCACGACCAGCGGACGACACATGATCAAACACCCATATTCGTAAATGGTATAGCCTCCGTGGTTGGCAATTCACGCGCTGACTCAGGTATGCAGTCGATCGTACATACGATGAATACTGTCTTCGGACATACACTCCTGGAAATTGAAATAAGAACACCGTGAATTCATTGTCCCAGGAAGGGGAAACTTTATTGACACATTCCTGGGGTCAGATACATGACATGATCACACTGACAGAACCACAGGCACATAGACACAGGCAACAGAGCATGCACAATGTCGGCACTAGTACAGTGTATATCCACCTTTCGCAGCAATGCAGGCTGCTATTCTCCCATGGAGACGATCGTAGAGATGCTGGATGTAGTCCTGTGGAACGGCTTGCCATGCCATTTCCACCTGGCGCCTCAGTTGGACCAGCGTTCGTGCTGGACGTGCAGACCGCGTGAGACGACACTTCATCCAGTCCCAAACATGCTCAATGGGGGACAGATCCGGAGATCTTGCTGGCCAGGGTAGTTGACTTACACCTTCTAGAGCACGTTGGGTGGCACGGGATACATGCGGACGTGCACTGTCCTGTTGGGACAGCAAGTTCCCTTGCCGGTCTAGGAATGGTAGAACGATGGGTTCGATGACGGTTTGGATGTACCGTGCACTATTCAGTGTCCCCTCGACGATCACCAGTGGTGTACGGCCAGTGTAGGAGATCGCTCCCCACACCATGATGCCGGGTGTTGGCCCTGTGTGCCTCGGTCGTATGCAGTCCTGATTGTGGCGCTCACCTGCACGGCGCCAAACACGCATACGACCATCATTGGCACCAAGGCAGAAGCGACTATCGCTGAAGACGACACGTCTCCATTCGTCCCTCCATTCACGCCTGTCGCGACACCACTGGAGGCGGGCTGCACGATGTTGGGGCGTGAGCGGAAGACGGCCTAACGGTGTGCGGGACCGTAGCCCAGCTTCATGGAGACGGTTACGAATGGTCCTCGCCGATACCCCAGGAGCAACAGTGTCCCTAATTTGCTGGGAAGTGGCGGTGCGGTCCCCTACGGCACTGCGTAGGATCCTACGGTCTTGGCGTGCATCCGTGCGTCGCTGCGGTCCGGTCCCAGGTCGACGGGCACGTGCACCTTCCGCCGACCACTGGCGACAACATCGATGTACTGTGGAGACCTCACGCGCCACGTGTTGAGCAATTCGGCGGTACGTCCACCCGGCCTCCCGCATGCCCACTATACGCCCTCGCTCAAAGTCCGTCAACTGCACATACGGTTCACGTCCACGCTGTCGCGGCATGCTACCAGTGTTAAAGACTGCGATGGAGCTCCGTATGCCACGGCAAACTGGCTGACACTGACGGCGGCGGTGCACAAATGCTGCGCAGCTAGCGCCATTCGACGGCCAACACCGCGGTTCCTGGTGTGTCCGCTGTGCCGTGCGTGTGATCATTGCTTGTACAGCCCTCTCGCAGTGTCCGGAGCAAGTATGGTGGGTCTGACACACCGGTGTCAATGTGTTCTTTTTTCCATTTCCAGGAGTGTATTATGCCACGTCTGTGAGCCGTGGTAAAAATTGCTGTTTTGAAGAGCGCGCCGCAGCCCGTTGTGTGAAGCAGTCGCCCTCCGTTTCTGGCGGTGGCACCGCTGTGGCAATCGCAGCTTTGGTGTGTCCATCTGGTGGGAAAGGGGAAAGGTGGCCTGTTCACGTGCATTGAAGGGGCGCTATGAGCTCGCTAAGTAGGTCAGTAGGTCAGCCAGGTCAGTGTGGGGCAGTCAGTGTCTATCGTCTGGAGTGCTAGTATGTGTTAGGCCGGCAGTCTGCTCGAGTTGCTCGGGCAACGGTCATTGGCGGTTGGATCGATCGGTTGGTCGATCGCGCACTGAGACACAAGATGACTTGTCCGCCTTGAGCTTCGGCGCATGTGAGGTCGCCACGCCAGTCCAGTGGGCCGCGCCGTATAGCGAGCGGTAGTGACTTCGCGGTCGACACGAGACCAACAGGAGTCAACCCACGACATGGACTGGCCGGTGCGAGCTGCGACGCCGTGATACGGGAGATCGGCGCGCCTGGCAGCGGACGGTTCGGGAGATCGTTTTGGGGGTGCTGCGCCAGGTATTCGCAGACATCGCAGTTTATTAGAAGTTAAGTGATTCGTGATATGTTGTTTCATTGACTTGTTAAATTCTACTTGTTTTCTTGGTCAGTCTCTCGTCCCCACCTACTCGTCTGTCTCCCGTCGCCGGCCAGGGTGGCCGAGCGGTTCTAGGCGCTACAGTCTGGAACCACGCGACCGCTACGGTCGCAGGTTCGAATCCTGCCTCGGGCATGGATGTGTGTGATGTCCTTAGGTTAGTTAGGTTTAAGTAGTTCTAAGTTCTAGGGGACTGCTGACCTAAGAAGTTAAGTCCCATAGTGCTCAGAGCCATTTTTTTGTTTACCGTCCGTATTTGTTAAGCAGTTAGTGTGTCTGTCTGTCTGTCTGTCGGTCTGCCGTACGTTAATAGCTGCCTCTGTCATGTTTGTTCGATTCGGTGTTGTCGAATTCATTGCTTGAAGCGTAACGGCCGAATTCCTGAAATATGTTTTTATCTTGCCTATCATCTTGAGAGGCGGTATATGTGTAATGTAGAGCATGTTTGTATATTTTATGTAAGACTGCATTTCATGGGTTTTTATTTAAATGGTCATTTTAGTATATAAAGTTGCCACCCTTCCACCGTAAGAGTTTTTTTTTTAAAATCAAATTGCACCTTCGGTGGCAAGTTAATTTTTTTTAAAATGTTAGTGTTTTGTACCATTTCCATCCGTCCTACGGGGTGCATAGTTTGTGTGCTTGTACGAGTTAAAATTTTTGGTTTAAAGTATTCTGGTGTGTTGCAGATTTGCACCAGTGTAGTCTTTCAGAGGTTGTTGTGAGCGGTCGTGACTACAGCCGTGTCCAAAGGGAGAGGCAAGGTTCTCAGCCCGAAAGCTCATACTGTCAAAATTTGTTCTTTCTGCCTCTGAATAAATTGTAACTTGATATTTAGAGGGTGCTTTCTGATTATAATTTTAAATCTGTTTGAAAAAAAGAGGCTTTTAGGAATAAAATTTCCATTTAGTAAAAGAACTTTGTTTTCACTGGAAACTACTTCCACGGTCACGTAGTGTGATTAAATGTGTTAATGTTCTTGATAAATCGCTAGTAAATAAAGTAAATTCTTAAGAAAAGGTATTGAAAGTAAATTCACGGTTCAGTCTGCTCAACCTGATCACGTAGCTCTGTAAGAGTTGTTGGTTGATGAGTTGCACAGACCACTTTTCATCCCACCATATCTCGCACGTGCTCGCTTGGAGATACGTCTGGAGATCGTGATGGCCTGGGAAGTTGATGCACTTCTTGCGGAACACATTGAGATTAACGGGCAATCCTGTTGGAACAATACATCACCTTCCTGTTGCAAGCGTAGCGACAGAAAGGGTCTAGCAACAGTCTGCACGTACCGAGCGCTGGTTAGCGTCCTTTCCAAAAATATCACAGGTGAACGAGTGGCCGGCCGAAGTGGCCGTGCGGTTAAAGGCGCTGCAGTCTGGAACCGCAAGACCGCTACGGTCGCAGGTTCGAATCCTGCCTCGGGCATGGATGTTTGTGATGTCCTTAGGTTAGTTAGGTTTAACTAGTTCTAAGTTCTAGGGGACTAATGACCTCAGCAGTTGAGTCCCATAGTGCTCAGAGCCATTTGAACCATTTTTGGTGAACGAGTGTTGTAGCTTACGACAACGCAGTCCATAACGCCTGCGGTGGGGACAGTATGTCTTGGATGAATGCATTCTACGAGACATCGCTCACCAGCTCTTTGTCTTATGCATAAACGAACACTTGCGTGCAGGCTGAATCTGCTGTCATCTCTGAAGACCGTGGTGTGCCATTTCGTCTTCCAACTGATCCGCTGATGGTACCAGTTAAGCCGTGCACATCAACGCTGTGGCTTGAATGGAAGACGGGATAGAGGTGTGCATGTCTGCTGTCCCACTGCTAATAACTGGTTTGCAACTGTTCGTGAGCCGGCCGATGTGGCCGTGCGGTTCTAGGCGCTTCAGTCTGGAACCGCGCGACCGCTACGGTCGCAGGTTCGCATCCTGCCTCGGGCATGGATGTGTGTGATGTCCTTAGGTTAGTTAGGTTTAAGTAGTTCTCAGTTCTAGGGGACTGATGACCACAGATGTTAAGTCCCGTAGTGCTCAGAGCCATTTGAACCATTTTTTGAACTGTTCGTGTTGTCACATCCGGGCTAACAAGGCCTCTTATCTGTGGTGCGGCAGCTGTGCCTTTAGACAATACGACGATCCTGGAGGGCGTCCTACGGATATGAGAATGTCCACGTGACCACCGATACCACCGTCGTTGAACAACCGACGCAGCCGTCTCCAACTTGTATGGCTATTCTCCGAAAGGATCGTCCTGCACTCGGAAGGCCAGAATTTGACCCCTTTTTAACTCACTCAGTTGGCTGCAGAAAGCACGAATGTGTCTCCGTGGCGTGCTTGCCTGCTTGCTTCACACCTTCACACCACACTGTCTTCTGACTGAGAGCATTCCCTACTAAAGTGTAGCACATATGGCGCTGAAATTCAGTATAGTCAAGGAAAGAAAGCATTCGAAGGAGAGGAAGCATGAAACACACGACAGAATAACTCAAATAAAAATACGTTAGAGGGAGGAGCATTGGCTGACGTATGCTAATCAAAAGCACGTTATTAGAAGAGGAAGAAATTAAGATGGAACAACCTTACAGACACTGATATGAGAAAAGTGATGGGATACCTCCTAATATTCTGTCGGACTTCCTTTTGCCTGCCATTGAGCAATTGTTCGATTTGGCATGGACTCACCAAGTTGTTGAAAGTCCCCTGCAGAAATACTGAGTCATGCTGCCTCTATAGCAGCCTATATATGCAAAAGTGTTGCCGGTGCACGATTTGGTGCGCAAACTGACCTCGCAATTATATCCCATAAATGTTCGAAGTGGTTCATATCGGGTCGTCTGGGTGGCCAAATCACTCGCTCAAACTGTCCACAACGTTCTTCAAACCATCGCGAACAATTGCTGCCCGGTAAAGTGGCGCATTGTCATCTATAACAATTCCGTCCTGTTTGGGAACGTGAAGACCATGAACGGCTGAAACTGGTTTCCAGGTAGCCGAACATAGCGATTTCCAGTCAATGGCCCGATCAGCTGGACCTGAGAACCCAGTCCATTCCATGTAAACAGAGGCCACACCATTACGGAGCCACCACCAGCTTGCACAGTGCCTTGTTCACAACATGGGTTCATGCCTTCGTGGGGTCTGTGCCACCCTCAGACGCTTCCATCAACTCTCACCAATTGAAATCAGGACTCATCTGACCACGCCACAGTTTTCCAGTCGTGTAGGGTCCACTACAGCAAGAAATTAAGAATGAATTGACTGTTGGTGTTAATGGCGATCATCCTCCTTTACCTCTTCTGCATTACTGCAGATGACGTCTCACTGAGCACATTTGTTCTGTGCATGCAGTACACGTGAGGCGCCTAGTTGTTTCCACTGCACTGTGTGGAATACGAAGGTTCTGTTATAGTTCACTAACCTGCTGTCTTCAAGTTGACGTCCCCAGCGCAGAAAACAGCACGCAGGTCGTAGGTTCTGTATCTTGAGGCTGAAACTGACTTTAAACGAGGTTCTGTTCTGAAATAATGTATCACTTCTTTGGGATGCCACTCGCGTATTTTAATATAGCCACACTAGAAGACGACATGATCTTAACACAACACCTTCTGATACAGCAAAGTACATGATCAAACACAATGTTTACGAAAATGTATCTTTACACTATTTGTGGCACGTGTCTGTGCCTCATGACTACCGGAATGAATCTTTTAATACTGAATACTGGCAAACACATACTGTCACAGACAACATGACTGTACATCTCGACTGCCTAATCCAGAGTGACGAACAGGAACTTAAATAAAATTTGGAAACACATCCTATGACAGACAACATGTCTGTTCTTCTCGACTGCCTAATCCAGAGTGATGAACAGCCCGAAACACTTCGCGCGCCATACCAGAAAAGGCGTGACCCGAACGCTTCCGAAGTGCTTCGTCTGCAATTTCGTCAGTCTTTTGTTTCTGATTTAAATTGTTTTTAGTAATTCTAAAATTAATGATTGATAGTCAGCTGTTGAGAGATATTTATATTACAAAGTGAAGTCATTCCAATGGGTAGTTTAACTAATAATAATAACTGTACTTTAACGTTTTGGCACCCTTGCTCCGAACACAGCAGCCAATCACAGAGTAGTAGCATTATGCAGGCGGTCTTTCTCACGGGAATGGTACCGAATCTAACATCTGTCACAGGTACCTCACACCACATTTCGTCATCTATATATTTGTTGCATCTCCACTGCTCTGGGAACAGCTTCTTGGAGCCTAATATGATGGCTGACTAAGCCAGAAATATTACACCACTCAATCTGGTCACAACATCAGAAGATGTGCTGTAGGAATCGAACTCGGGTCTTCGGATAACAAAAAACTGGCTCTGAGCACTATGGGACTTAACATCCAAGGTCATCAGTCACCTAGAACTTAGAACTACTTTAACCTAAGGACATCACACACATCCATGCCCGAGGCAGGATTCGAACCTGCGACCGTAGCGGTCGGGCGGTTCCAGACTGAAGTGCCTAGAACCACTTGGCCACAGACCGCAGTAAAGACACAGAAAACTTACTGGCAGATCTCGACCTTTGTCTCTTGAACACTGTTGCTCCCACACACTTCAATGAGGCACATGGGACTTACTCAGCCATTAATCTTTCTATTTGCAGCTTCGGTCTTCTCCCATCCATCCACTGGAGAGTGGTAGCGACCATTGACCGATATCCCTGTACCTCCCTCAGTGTCTAACCCCTGGGCGCCGATCCGAATGGACTCTCAACAAAGCCGACTGGGCTGCTTTCATGTCCACTCTCGTACTTAGCTCCACACTACATGTAGGTGACTGCAGCCATCCTATTATTAGCCAGCTTTAGCAATACCCAGTTCTTTGGGATCTCCCATAGAAAGATAGTACTTTAGTGGACCTCAGAAATCCAGAGGCCATTAGAGTTCGCAGGCAGGCTGTCCAACTCTGTAAGTAGCATCCACAGATGGAGCACCTCACTGCCTTTAAATGGCTTCATGCTGGTCCGCCAACTAGTAAAGCAGCAGAAGCAAGAATGGTGAGTACAGTATGTTTCAACCACTCGACCACTTTCGCAGATTTAGGCGAAGATCAGACCCCTGGTATTTCCTTGAATGTTGCTGCCTTCGCTGACCCAAATACTGCCGCGGAATATTTTGCTCTGCATTAAGCTCAAGCCTCTGCATGTGAGAACTACCAAACTGCCTTTCGTATCATTAAACAGTGGATGAAATGAATACAAATATCTTTCAATACATGCCACATGGAGCCCTATAACGCTCCATTCAACGAGTTGGAATTCTTCAGTGCCCTAGCCCATTGTCCTGATACATACCCAAGGATAAAGCACCGACAACTAAATGCTCAAACACATATCAGCGGACTGTCAGCGTCTTCTCCTTAACATCTTCAACTACACCTGGATTGAGGGTGAATTCCCATCAAAATGGCGAGAAAGCCCATCGTACCGGTACTGAAAATGGATAATCATTCCCTAGAACTCCATCTCATACCTTTCCAGCGCTTTTATCCAAGTTTGCCAAGCCAATAGTTTATAGATTTCACATATGTTTGACTTTGTGTTAACTGTTGGGGGCGATCTGAATTATTCTTAAAAACCAGAGTCGCCAAGATCGTTTGCAAATCTTTACAAGCAATCTCGGTGAAGCTGGTTTTTAAGGATGTTATATATTTCAGTTATTATTACATCCGTGTCTTCTGAAATTTGATTACTTATGAGTAATAAACTGAATTAATTAGGATCATATTTGATTTTTCTAATTTGATGAGTGATGATTTACTTGTATCAAATATTACAGGACGATATTCATTGATTCAGTTAATTAAAGTATCCACTTAAAGAACTCCACACACCCAAAGGCAAGTTTACATTGTACAAACCTAAAATTGACTTGACTACGTTTTAGTAGAGACGGAGTAAAGGAATGACTGAATGTAGCCTATTTGAAGCTTTCGGAGGACAGCTAAACTAACGTCTGAAGTCCAGAGTGATGTCATATTGAATAAAAATATAAAAATTTGTAATTGTTGCCAACACTGTTACAAAATAGCCAGTGGAGTCATCCTGATTAACTGTTGCCTACGTATTGCTTGTGTATTTGATAAATGGCTCTGAAATAATGTTGTAATTTTATGGCCAGACGTTTGGGCGCGTAAAAGTTTCCTCACTTCATTAAACACGCTATAGATCGGTCAAAAAAATATTTTGCTTTTGAAATGTTTCCTTAACTAATACGTTTATTTGTAAAATTATACATTTTTGAATACAGATGAAAACAGCGCTAAAAAATACAAAGACTGGAATTTTGGAATGATTACGGTCTGAATTCGGAACGTTTTGGAATTCTTGCGACAACACTTATTTTGAATACGAATGCTGCACAAATTATATAATTGTGAAACAAAACAAAGTGTTCTTTACAATGAAGAAAATGAGAACGTTCGAATAAAGCATGTCAATCCTAAAATAAGTAATTGTTAGCGGAGTCGAAATTTTACAAGCTCTTGATTTTTCGGAATATAAACTTCTCTGTTTGCTCAAATAAAACATTACCATACGTGCTGTTTATGTTATTGGCAACAGTTTAGCTACAAACTACTCTTTGATTTATAAAGATTAAAGAAGTACAAATACAACTTTGGTATTCGATACACAACTGAATGTATCATACCCGAAGGAATTTTTTGTATATTAAAGTAGATAAATGACAGCCAGACAAGGTTAATCAGATTACAGATCCTATATCATATATACAGATTTATATATTTTTATTTAATAAGCCATTTACTAGCATCACCAGGACGATTAGCACAGCGCACGGTCTAATTCGCTTCATAAACTAGGTGATAATCATACGGCGCATTTTTGATAGTATTTTACTATAGAATCTTAGGCAGCAATGAACTCCACGAAGACGAAAACTGGAACACGGTAGACCGTTATCAACAAAAATTCGCAGATGGCGATACTCTGAGGGATAACGTGCTTTCGCCTGTTTCAGTTCGACGTGGCCAGTACAGAGGCAGATAGGCGGGTGCCAACATGTATTTTTAACGGAACGTGTGCCGCTGCAATTGCCCGCCCGACGACTGGCTTGCGTCCATCGAACTAATTGCCGACTCTCCGTTCCGCCCTGCACTCTGACTGATTGGCCGGTGGTTTCAAACGGGCTGTCCGTTCCTAATCCACAACATTTGCTGCTGCACGAGCTCTTCGCCAAACAACATTTCCACGACAGGTGTTAGCGTCTTCAGCTCACGATGCAACAGGTGAATCGATACAAAAAAAAAAAAAAAAAAAAAACGAGAAACGCTTCCAGGTGTTGACGGAATCTAAAGGGAGAAATTCATTTAGACGGGAGTTGAGAAATTTCAGATGTGAAAATCATTCACATTGTTTTTTCACTATACTGCTGAATTACTTCATGTTCGGCTGTCTCCTTGGGAAAAGTAAAGCAATTTGAACTGCACCGGGATCTTACAGTATAGCCGTCATCTACTGATGCGACATACGTTTGCTCTAAACTTACTTTCTGACATCAATACATGAGAACTCTCGCTAGTTCTCTCTGTGCTTGACACATTTGTAGCACATCATAGGTTTGTTTCAGCCTAAAAGCAAGAACGGAACCTATGGTGTAAGTGCAATTTGTTACCGAGGTGCGGTAGCCTCTATTCGTCTTCCCTGATGTGAGTCTCAGATTCGACGGAGTCTCGCACCATATAACAAAGGGTTATGAAGGAGGAGGATCAAGTCAGGACACGCCGTTCCTATGAGGTTTGGGCTACATTACAGAAGCCATGGAATATACGAGGGCAGTTCAATAAGTAATGCAACACATTTTTTTCTGAAACAGGGGTTGTTTTATTCAGCATTGAAATACACCAGGTTATTCCCCAATCTTTTAGCTACACAACACTATTTTTCAACGTAATTTCCATTCAATGCTACGGCCTTACGCCAACTGGAAATGAGGGCCTGTATGCCTGCACGGTTCCATTCCACTGGTCGATGTCGGAGCCAACGTCGTACTGCACCAATAACTTCTTCATCATCCGCGTAGTGCCTCCCACGGATTGCGTCCTTCATTGGGCCAAACATATGGAAATCCGACGGTGCGAGATCGGGGCTGTAGGGTGCATGAGGAAGAACAGTCCACTGAAGTTTTGTGAGCTCCTCTCGGGTGCGAAGACTTGTGTGAGGTCTTGCGTTGTCATGAAGAAGGAGAAGTTCGTTCTGATTTTTGTGCCTACGAACACGCTGAAGTCGTTTCTTCAATTTCTGAAGAGTAGCACAATACACTTCAGAGTTGATCGTTTGACCATGGGGAAGGACATCGAACAGAATAACCCCTTCAGCGTCCCAGAAGACTGTAACCGTGACTTTACCGGCTGAGGGTATGGCTTTAAACTTTTTCTTGGTAGGGGAGTGGGTGTGGCGCCACTCCATTGATTGCCGTTTTGTTTCAGGTTCGAAGTGATGAACCCATGTTTCATCGCCTGTAACAATCTTCGACAAGAAATTGTCACCCTCAGCCACATGACGAGCAAGCAATTCCGCACAGATGGTTCTCCTTTGCTCTTTATGGTGTTCGGTTAGACAACGAGGGACCCAGCGGGAACAAACCTTTGAATATCCCAACTGGTGAACAATTGTGACAGCACTACCAACAGAGATGTCAAGTTGAGCACTGAGTTGTTTGATGGTGATCCGTCGATCATCTCGAACGAGTGTGTTCGCACGCTCCGCCATTGCAGCAGTCACAGCTGTGCACGGCCGGCCCGCACGCGGGAGATCAGACAGTCTTGCTTGACCTTGCGGCGATGATGACACACGCTTTGCCCAACGACTCACCGTGCTTTTGTCCACTGCCAGATCACCGTAGACATTCTGCAAGCGCCTATGAATATCTGAGATGCCCTGGTTTTCCGCCAAAAGAAACTCGATCACTGCCCGTTGTTTGCAACGCACATCCGTTACAGACGCCATTTTAACACCTCCGTACAGCGCTGCCACCTGTCCGAAGTCAATGAAACTATACGAGACGAAGCGGGAATGTTTGAAAATATTCCACAAGAAATTTCCGGTTTTTTCAACCAAAATTGGCCGAGAAAAAAAATGTGTTGCATTACTTATTGAACTGCCCTCGTATAATTTTCACAGCAGTGAGTATTAAAATCACTCACGAAATAAGCAACACAATACCACACAAGCGGCTTGTAGCGAAATTGCATGTTAATGGAATATCGTCTCAGTTATGTGACTGGTTTAGTGATTTCCTGTCATAGAGGTGACAGTTCGTAGTAACTGACGGAAATTCATCGAGTAAAACAGAAGTGATTTCTGCCGTTCCAGTGTTATAGGCCCTTTGGTGTTCCGTACGTATACAAATGCCGTATTAGGTTGTTTGCAGATGATGATGTCGTTTATCGACTGGTAAAGTTATTAGAAGATCAAAATAAATTGCAAAACGATTTAGAAAAGACATCCGTATGGTGCAAAAATTTGCAATTGACCATAAATAAGGAAAAGTATGAGGTCATCCACATGAGTGCTGAAAGGAATCCGTTAAACTTCGATCACACAATAAATCAGTCAAATCTAAAGGCTCAACTAAATACTTAGGAAATAGAATTACGAACAACTTAAATTGGAAGGAAAACATAGAAAATGTTGTGAGGAACGCGAACCGAAGTCTGCGTTTTATTGGCAGGACACTTAGAAAATGTAACAGATCTATTGAAGAGACTGCCAGCACTACGTTTGTCCGTCCTGTTTTAGAATACTGCTGCGCAGTGTGGGATCCTTACCAGATAGGACTGCCGAGGTACATAGAGAAAGTTCAAAGAAGCGCAGTATATTTTGTATTATCGCGAAATTGGGGAGAGAGTATCACAGAAATGGTACAGGATTTGGGGTGAACATTATTAAAACAAAGGAATTTTTGCGTTGCGGCAGGATCTTCTCGTGAAACTTCAATCACCGACTTTCTCCTCCGAATACGGAGCTATTTTGTTGATGCCGACGTACACAGGCAGAAACGATCACCACGATAAAATAAGGGAAACCAGAGCTCGTACGGAAAGATATAGGTATTCGTTTTTTCCGCGCACTGTACGTGATTGGAATAACAGAGAATTATTGTAAAGGTGGTTCGATGAACTCTCTGCCAGGCACTTAAATGCGATTTACAGAGTGTCCATTGAATGTGAATGGATGGATGGACCTTTTCCGCCACGTGGGTCCTTAAGCCTGCGACGAACCTCTTTCCTTGGTCTTGTGCAGCGCGTCCTGCGTGGACGGGACTTCAAAGAAAACTGCATCAGATTCACTGCACTGCGCTGTCATAAGAGTATTCTCTTCATAATTTTGGAACAACGTTGCGCGTCCACAACCCGCACTGTGTGTCTGCAGTGTGGTCATCAGCGATATAACAAGACTCACTAAAGACGAAAGCAAACCGTAGGCGTATTTACTTCGTCTGGAGAGAGATGAAGCCTTCTATGAGCAATTAGTCTCCGACGCGATTATTCGCTGTTTAAATTTCTCTTAAAATCGAACTAAACTTCGGAATGCTGTCTAAGTTGTAACGTGCTGCACGAATTTGGGATCTACGATGACTGTTGCCGCGCGGGATTAGCCGAGCGGTCTATGGCGCTGCAGTCATGGACTGTGCGGCTGGTCCCGGCGGAGGTTCGACTCCTCCCTCGGTCATGGGTGGGTGTGTTTGTCCATAGGATAATTTAGGTTAAGTAGTGTGTAAGCTTAGGGACTGATGACCTTAGCAGTTAAGTCCCATGAGATTTCACACTTTTTTTTTTTTTTTTTTTTTTTTTTTTTTTACGGTGACTGTTCACTTACGGAACTGGCTGCATTCTCTGTATGCCGATCTGTTGTCTTCACTGGCCGTCGGTCGACTCACCATGATTCGTAATAAAAAGCAGGTTCTGGTACTGTGGCGTTCCTGGGGGAGGGCGGGGGCGGGGGTTATTTCTGAGCATTTTAGAAGCTTCACTACAACATTTTTACTGGTTGAAAATAAAATTCTGTCGTACCACATCTCAAAATCTGCAGTTCTCATTTTTTCTCGTCATAGGTACCGGTGCGGGGTACCGGCGTCTACCGTCGCAAATCAAGCGCTGGTCGACCCTAATTGTCACCTCAGGCCAACCCTTCAGACGTCCTTTGCCGTTAGAAATATTGTGTCAGACTCAAGTGTAGGTGTTATTAACATAACGGCTCGATGTTAAACTGCAGCGTGGAAGTACGGTGGAATTAATCAATATTTTATTTAGCTGTCAAAACTGTTAGCTGGTACCCACTATTTTTCTCCTGTCGCCACCCAACTTCTATGGATGAGGTCGTCTTCTGGGCTGAGGTGTGTCTCCACAACTTTATTATTTCTTACATTTTTCGGAAACCGTACATTCAGCTACACCAATAACCTAGAACGTTCTCCCTGTCTGGCACACACATTTCACGTCGACACCATCAGGGCCGGCCGGGGTGGCCGAGTGGTTCTAGGCGCTACAGTCTGGAACCGCGCGACCGCTACGGTCGCAGGTTCGAATCCTGCCTCGGGCATGGATGAGTGTGATGTCCTTAGGTTAGTTAGGTTCAATTAGTTCTAAGTTCCAGGGCACTGATGGCCTCATATGTTAAGTCCCGTAGTGCTCAGAGCCATTTGAACCATTTTTTGAACCTTCCGGTCATCCTCTGACTCCCTCTGTGCTAAGGTCGAGCGCCTTACGACATCCCTTAACACCACTCTGAAAGCTGTTTCTCGCCAAGTGCGAAAACATAATACTTTGCCTCGCGTACCTCTGCATTTGGAGTACGGTCTTCAATAAATGTGCTTGATTTATAACCAAAATAATTACATCTCAAAAGAACATTGTCTTTCATCTAGACATATTTAAAAACTCAGCTGCTGGTGTTTGTTGTTTTAGTCCTCGGTCCGAAGAATGGTTAGATGCAGCTCTCTGCGCTATTCTATCCTCTTCATCTCCGAATAACCACTGCGACCCGCCTGCTTACTATAATCATATCTTGGTCTCCCTCTACAATTTTCCCCCTTCAGTGCTAAACTGATCATTTCTTGGTGTCTCAGAATGTGTCCTCTCAAACGATTCCTTCTCTTATCCACGTTCTGACACAAATTTCTTTCCTCCTCGGTCATATTGAGTATCTCTTCATTAGTTACGCGATCCTCCTATTTAATCATATGCCTTCTTCTGCAGCACCACATTTCAAAAGCTACTAATATCTTCTTTTCTGAAATGGTTTTCTTCCACGTATCACTTCCGTACAAGGCTAGACGCCACAGACAAATACCTTCAAAAAGATTTCCTAACAAATTTATATATGATCTTAACAAATTACACTGTTTCAGAAACACTTTCCATGCTATAGCCAGTCTGCATTTTACATCGTCTCTACTTCTAGCTTCATCAGTTATTTCACTATCTAAATAACAAAACTCAACCACGACTTTTTATGTTTAAAGGTGTACGTATACAACTGTTATTGGATGTCTTAGGACGTGCATGTAATATCTGTATTGTTTAGTGTTGTGCACTACCTCGCCACAGACGGTGCTCTGCCCGGACACTACTTAGGTCATCTTTGCTGTGCGAAGATGTGCTAGTAAGTGTTGATCGCGAGGAAAGGAGATAGGGAGTTATAGCAGTGAACTTGTACAGGAAGGACGCAGAACGTGGTGCTCTTGGAATTATTTTTATTGATCCGATGGAAAATATTCTTTTACAAAAGGAATGTTATCATTACCCACTGAATGAGATGGATCTACTCTGACAGGTACTATTTTTAGAAGATTATGACTCAAAGTAACGGATTAAGATAGTCTATTTTACTTTACGACGGCAACATTTATTTAGGGATTGTTGGTTCAACATACAGGCATCTAAATCAGGATTGTGTTGCTATTTTTTTAAAGTTTTGTCACAGTCAATTTTAAAGGATTTGGAGAGACTAAATTAATTTAATCATTAATATGAGGACTTTTGCGGCTCCCCACGTCGGAGGTTCGAGCCCTCCCTCTGGCATGGGTGTGTGTGTTGTCCATAGCGTAAGTTAGTTTAATTTAGGTTAAGCAGTGTGTGGAATTAGGGACCGATGACCTCAGCTGTTTGGTCCCGTAAGACCTTACCATACATTTCCATCTTTCCATGAGGACTTTTGTCTTAGAGTATAATTTCATGTTGAGTTACATTTTTGTATTTCCCTAGTTTTGACCTTACGTGACTGTAATTTGTAATGAAATATTTTCTTATTGCTTGCTGAGCATTCAGTGGAGAAAATAGTGTCAAGAAATTTTTTACATGATTTTTAACACAGTTTATTGATAGGAATTTTTGTCTAGGGAGAAACTCAGATTATCTTATTTCATTATCCAGCTATCATTACCTGACGAAAATTCTTTTTTATGACAGATAAATTTTATGAGAACCAAGTTCGCAGTACCCAACGGCCTTGCCGCAGTGATAACACCGGTTTCCGTCAGATCACCGAAGTTAAGCGCTGTCGGGCTGTGCTAGCACTTGGATGGGTGACCATCCGGTCTGCCGAGCGCTGTTGGCAAGCGGGGTGCACTCAGCCCTTCTGAGGCAAACTGAGGAGCTACCTGATCGAGAAGTAGCGGCTCCGGTGTCGTAAACTGACATATGGCCGGGAGAGCGATGTGCTGACCACATGCCCCTCCATATCCGCATCCAGCGACGCCTATGGGCTGACGATGACACGGTGGCCGATCGGTACCGTTGGCCCTTCACGGCCTGTTCGGGAGGAGCTAAGTTCGATTGCATGTATTTAAGAGATAGCATTGCACTACTGTAATTCCGCAGCTGGTAACAGCTCAGAAACTAAGATATGCCTTTCCTTCTTTTCCTACAGGAATAGTGTCCGCCCCCGGTAGCTGAGTGGTCAGCGCGACAGAATGTCAGTCCGAAGGGCCCGGGTTCGATTCACGGCTGGGTCGGAGATTTTCTCCGCTACGGGACTGGGTGCTGTGTTGTCCTAATCATCATCATTTCATCCCCATCGACGCGTAAGTCGCCGAAGTGGCGTCAAATCGAAAGACTTGCACCCGGCGAACGGTCTACCCGACGGGAGGCCCTAGTCACACGACATTTTTTTTTTACAGGAATAGTTGCACGGCGTCTTCCATTGCAACACCGCTAAGCCAAATACAGGAGATACGAGCTTTCAATTTCACAGGGTAAGTTAACAGTGCTGAGTTTAATTATTCTACTTAAAGTTCAGATTAAGTTTTTTATTTTTATTTTTTATTCTATTTTTGTCAGACAGTATTGGTTCAGACAGAGCAAATTTCATGTGCATTCTCGCAGTCAGATTTGATTGCAGATGCTTTTAGTTCCTAACTGTAAAAGTGCGGTTTGTTTATGAACGTATTTCTTTTCTATGAACCCATTTGTTAAAAAACTCATTTATTGATTCTAAACTACAGTTGAAGTTTATGTTGATTTTCATTGGTGATTCTAGAAGTCGGTGAAGGGGGTGGGGGTGAAGGGGATTAGTGGAATGGAATATCGATTAAGGATATAGGGTACATATACATGGTCGAAAAAACGAATTTTTTTTACTTTATTATGTACATACCAAATTTTGAAGTTACAGTCATGTATGTCGCCACGCCCCCATTATTTCTGTTACAGAAATCAGTATTGTTTCGAAAACAACTGAGAACTTTGTTTCCTGCGATTATATATATGATACGTTGTACATGTTAGCAACAGTGCAGGTTTCAAGTGTCTGTAAATCTTTGCTAGTATTTACTTTTGTTTCGCTGAAGCAGTTTGTTCACGTGTTACTGAATGTTTGTTGCCCAAGTGCTACATATGTTTGTGGAAGTACGTATCCTTTTGTGTGCAATAAATACGAACTAAGCGACGCATTAAGAAATTCAATAAAAGGAAACTCAGTGGTAACCAGTTCACAAACAAAGAAAATAACCTATGTATCAGTTCTTCAGGGAAGGAAATCCCACATGGCATGACTCCTGGTTATTCAAATGTTTGTGTTAACAATGACGCTGTTTGTAATGGATTTGTTGTTGTAGATGTGGGCATCTTATTTTCTTTGATAAAGGAAGTGGTGAAATGTAAACAATGTGATGGTGTAGGCTGTCTGGAAATAACTGAGCAACAAAGTAACAGGAAGGGTTTTAGCGTCAAAATTAGTTTTACTGTGTAGGTCGTACAATAAACCTACCTAAAAAATGACTTCGAATATTGTGCATAATACATATGGTGTGAATTTGAAGTAAGTGTATGCAATGCTTGCAATAGGAAAAGGAAAATAGGCTGCTCAATTGTTTTGTGGTTTGATGGACCTTCCTTCTCCTCCCAGTAGGTTCAGCTAGTACATAAAAATACTTTTAGGTGCCTTGACGGTTGTGTCTAAAGCATATATGAAACGTGCAGTAGAGGAAACTGTAAATATTAGTGAAACCAGGGAATTGCTGCTGCACTTGATGTGACATGGCAACGTCGAGAACATCGTTCCTTGAATGGCGTTGTAAGTGCTATTTCTCTGGAGAATGGAAAAGTTGTTGATGTTCAGTGCGTATCTAAGTACTGCCACACCTGCCATGGTAACACTGAAGGACATATTGAACATCAGTGTCCTAAGAATTTTGATGGTTACAATGGAGGTATGGAGTGTTATGGAGCTCTAAAAATGTTTCAGAGGTCGGTGCCCTTTTATAACATTAGATATACGAAGTACCTAGGCGATGGGGACTCTAAAGCTTTCAATAAAATTAATGAGTTCACTGTTTATGGTGCTACCTTGATAACAAAACTGGAGTGTTGTGGACATGTGCATAAGAGGACGGGTGCTAGACTGAGGAAGCTACGAAGAGAAATGAAAGGAAAGTTGCTATCTGATGGAAAATCTCTGTCTGGCCGAGGCAGACTGAGAGAAACTAAAATACACCTTCTTCTGAGTTATTGTGGACTGGCCATTAGACGAACTGCACTTCTGAATGATGTTACAGCAACGCGGAAAGCTGTATGGGCCACCTACGTTCATACGTTGTCCACAGATGACCACCCTGTTCACGAACTTTGCCCTAAAGGAGTAGATTCTTGGTGTGGATACCAAAAAGCAGAAGAAAGTGGTCAAATATACCATCATAAGTATTCTCTTCCTGAGCCTGTTATAAACGAAATACAACCAATTTTTGGAGACCTGAGCGACCCTGTTTTGCATAGTAAATGTCTTCATGGCGGCACTCGGAATCCAAATGAAAGTTTCAACCATTGCATATGGGAAAGATTACCCAAGAATGTTTTTGCATGTGTAAATACATTAAACGTTGGTGTACTAGATGCAGTGATATGTTTTGATGATGGAGTGATAGGAAAGTTGAAAGTTCTGAGATATTTAGTCATAAAATGTGGCTCTAATATGGAAGATCATTTGCTTGTGTGTGACAGACAATGGGTGCATGAAGCTGAAAGATTCTCTCTTCAAGTTACCAAAGAAGCAAGAAGTGCTAAAAGGAATGTCAAGAGGGAGCTTGAACATGAAGAAATGTTGCAGGATCAAGCCTATGCTTCAGGAATGTTCTGCAGCACAGTTTAATTGGACTCGTATCTTCATTCGCAATTTCCTGCAACCTGTGCTTTATTGCAGAATCAACAAATTATAGGAAAAATAACTTTTTTATTAGGAAAAAATTATAAAAATTAAAATGTAAGATGTGATATTTTTTATCCCTGTAATATACATAACAGGTGGCATTAAATAGGTCTAGTACCTCAGCCATCATGTTATGTATATCTGGTAAAAATATGGTCTCGTTCGGATGTACTGGATTAAATGGTACCTCAATTTGAGGAAGCATTTTGAAAAAAGAAACTACATCAATTTCTTTGTAATTTTTTAATAACCCTAAGCAGGTTCAAAAATATTTGAAATACTTGCAATCTGTTTAGAAAGAGTGCTGCATTACCTGATATCAACAAAAAATCTGTAAAACATATAAACAGTATGTGAAAGAAATATTTGTTGAATTTTGCCGGCCGTTATGACCGAGCGGCTCTAGGCACTTCAGTCTGGAACCGCGCGACCGCTACGGTTGCAGGTTCGAATCCTGTCTCGGGCATGGATGTGTGTGATGTCCTTAGGTTAGCCGGGTTTAAGTTGTTCTGAGTTCTAGGGGACTGATGACCTCAGATGTTAAGTCCCAAAGTGCTCAGAGCCATTTGAACCATTTTTTTGTTTATTTTTACATAATAATGAGCTGGAAAAGTACCATGTATCCTTAACAAAAGGAGAATTGGGGTCCTCCACCGACAAACTGGTAAATGTTGGTGTTGCTGAAAGTAGATTTTGGTAACTTTTTTGGATTTAAGTGTAGAAACGTATGCCCTGGAAAATACGAGTAATACGATTTGACCCAGCTGTCCTGCGATTTCGAAGTTTTTGTCTGGGGTCAGCAATTTAAGTTTTGGTAGGCATACCCGCCGTATTTAGCTTTCTTGATTATTGTAAGTGGTACTCGTACATTAATATACGTCCTATGTATATTAATAAATAATAAGATGCCCATTTTAATTTAAATGATATTTATTGGTTTAGATAGTAAGCTATTTGCCGCTCTTATTCATTTATTAAAATGTGTTTGAAATACATTGCAACCTGTATTGCTACATAATTATAAAGAAATAATTGAATCTGTTGAAGTAATATATTCTCTGATTTCTGATGTCATTTTATCCAGTGTAATATGATACTCCATTGGGAGGGGGAGCTATAGCTCCCATAGCCCTCGCCCCCCCTCCCCCCTTGCCATTGTTCCTGTTGTTTTTTGAGATATGGAATGCAGCATGTACATGAACATTCCGCGTTATCGCAAACCATAAAAACTATCTAGTTGCCACGCTTGTTATGGAGGTTAATATGTTCAGCAGAGCTTCAATAGAACTGATCCCCTGGTATGTGTTCTCTCTTTCTCTGAACTGAACCCAGCTCACTTAGCCAGCTGCAAGGAGACACACACAGTACTGAGGTGACGGACTGATAAAGATACTCAACTCACACTTTGAAGAAACGAGGTTCATACACCGTCCAGCTACTCAGATTTATGTTTTCTGTGGTTTCTGAACCATCTGCCTCAGCGAATGTAGGCTGGTTCCACTTATTCTGCCTCAGTTATACAATGTCGGCGATTGGTGTGCAAACGCTTTCTCCATACACCATAATTAAATCTACCAGGCAAGCATTAGGGGTTACGCTCTTCTGAGTTGAGACGTTCCCAAGGGGATCCACTGGGGGCTGAACCACACAGTAAACCTGGGTTCGGTGTGGGGCGGTGGAGAGGTGAGTGAACTGCTGTAGCCTGTTGTGAGGTTGTGTACCACTGAGGGCTATGGCGGGGACGAAGCCTCTCCATCGTTTCTAGGTCCTCAGTTCAATACAATACAATACAAGAGAGCACTGGGTGCACAGTTGTAGGTAGCTGTCTGTGAGGGAAAGACACTGGAGTAGGCAGTCTTAGGGGATGCAGTGTAAAGCCACCAAGTGTTAGATTAATGTAGGTATGTCAATATTGTTGAACATGGAAGCAGAGGTCTTCAGGCAACCAGGGTAAAGATGTTAAATAATTATGATTTCTGTTTCTTGCCAGCACGTTAGTATAGATGAGTTGGCTGATAATTTGTAATTGTTGAGTAATCCCAGAGTGTATGTAAACTGTTTTGAGAAAATGGGTAGCTAGATATTTCACGTCATAATGTTTCTAAGATTTGTTAACAGAGCTGTGTGTAACTTGTTGATTTGCATTTATGTCATATTAATGAAGTTAAGTAATATTTGCTGTTTAAATCTCATTGTTTTGTCAATCAATTGTGAGTAATGTAACTTCAATTGTGTTTTTGAAAATCAAACTTAACTTGCAATATAATGTTGCTAATAATCTCATTGTTAGTAATTCTCTATAATCAGTACCGCCTCCCTGTCCAGGACATGTTTTTTTTAAAGAAGTTGGATGTTCTTAAATGATCTCGTTCATAAGCAAAAAGAATTTCATGTGCATTTCAAGTATTATGGCCAGCATTGCACACTGCTGAGGCTGTAGCTAGCATATTTATATTTTTTTAAGAGGGACAAGAATATATTGCGTTACTCCATTGCTGCTCTAGAGGTAAGACAATTTAATTTATTTTTTTATGTGTACACGGACCAAAGTTATCAGTTTTGAACAGGGCCAGATGATTCAGTGCCTAAGGGCTGAATGTATTTTGCAGTGACTGTATTTTTTATTGGTCTTGAGAGTTGCATTGTCCAATCAGTTCGTGATAAGTTTTGCTAACAGTTACACAGAGTAAGCACACCACTTGCACTTACAACACACAGCATGGCAATTCGATTTTTGTATCCATTGCACAGTTCAGACATCGTTCAACGTAATCATGAAGATTATTATTTCATGTTATCAAGAACTTCACTAATGGAGGAAGAAATTCTCTTCGGCTTTTCTTCTGTGTACCCACTGTGGTTGTGTTCTCCTGCTTCAGCTGCTCTGGAAGATGTTTGGCTATGAAGAAATTGTCATATATTACAGTTCTTCCTTTCGAACTGTAAGTTTGAATGAGATGTCTAACAACATGCTCTGCAGTAGGGATGTTAGTGGGGCTTTCACTTTATATACCCAAGTATGGAATCCCATTCACCATATATTTACTACTGCTATCTGCTGCAAGCCAACACTTCAAACCAATTTTATCTAGTTTATTATTCCTGTACTGTATGAAGCGGCACCAAGCCTTACATGGACAGATTTGCTCATCTGTGGTTATAAATGCACCCTGTTTATAGTTCTGGATACAGTTAGCTACAAATGAATTCCATACTGTGTCTGGTTAGCTTGCGTGGGCGTTTAGTTCCGAACTGAGTTGGTCATTCAGACGAATATAATTGATTTGATTAAAGAAGTAACCCCCATAAGTAATAGACTAATGACAAAGCGCATACAATGTGCTAGCAAAAAATACACAATAATTAATGTACATGCACCCATAAACATTGAAAATAAGAGAGATCTGCAAAAAGTAGAGCAGTTCTGGTCTAAACTCGAGAAGATTATGGCATTAGTCCCCAAAGAAGACACAAAGATATTACTAGGCGACTTCAATGCCCAGATCGGCAGAGAAAAGAAATACCAAAATTCCGGCCCATAAATTCACCAACAAGAACGGCATGAGACTCACTAAACTGTGCCAACAGAACAATCTGAAAATAATGTCCGCCTCCCTGAGGAAACATCCTCGAAAACAGAAGACTTGGAGATCCCCTATACAGTCTCTCGTAGAATATCAGATCGACCACGTGGCCATCACGCACCCTTCACAGAAGGAAATTCATGATGTGCAAGTCCGAAGAGGAGCCAACATTGATTCTGGCCACTACCTAGTGCAGATCAAAGTGAAATTTTCTTCGAAAAAATCCACCCCAAGAAAACTCATCTTCAAAAATTTGACACCAAAAAGATCGAAGAAAGTATCAAAAACAAGAATGGGAGAAGGAAAAGGCAGCCACCTGGCATCAATTCCGTAACAAGATAATCAAGAGAGCCAAAGAGGCAGTACCATTGAAGAAGAATACGAAACACTTGTGGTGGGGTTCTGCATGTGAAGAAGCACTGGAAGAAGGAAAGAGTGTTTCCAGAAATATAACTCTAAGAAGTCACTGGAGACTGAACAACATTATCTTCGGACCAGAAGGAAAGCCTCAAAAATTATCAGACAAACAAAGAAGAGGCACATGAAGGACTAGTTGCACTCGATCCAAAAAGACTTCCGAGATCACAATACTCGAAGCTCTTACAGGACGTTCGCAGGGAGGATTCGTGGATACACCACTCAGAACTTATGATTTCGAAAACCACATAGGAAACTCGCGCTGACTATCCGAGATAATTGTAAAGAATTGGCTCGATATTTCTTAGAGTTATTGAATTGCTAGGAGCCCACATCAAGATGGCCCAAAGAGACTCCCGCACAAGTAAACCCAGAATCTCCACCACCTAAAAAAGAAGGAATCCATAGATACATCTTGAGACTGAAGAATAACAGGGCATGTGGAGAAGATGGTATAGTTGCAGAACTATTGACGAACATAGGCCTAAATACACTTGAGGAGCTTACACAAATCATCATTGACACCTAGAAAACGAAAAAGGTACCTGAAGAATGGAAATGTGCACTCATCCATCCGTTACAAAAGAAAGATGACAGAACAGATGTCAATAACTACATAGGGATTTCTCTCCTTTAAGTCACCTACAAAATTCTATCCGCATACCTTCTTCAAAGAACACAAGAACAGCTTGAAAACAAAATTGGTGACTATCAAGCCGGTTTCCGACTGGAGCGTTCTTGTGTTGAACAAATTTTCAATTTGAAGATACTACTGAAATACAGAGTAACCCAAAGCTCTCCGATCATTTGTATGTTCGTTGACTTCAAGAAGGCATATGATTCGGTTGATTGACAGTCCCTCTTTAACGTGTTAGAAGAACAGGCACTTGATCGCAAGACATTAAGACTCATCAAGGAAAAACTCACAGGCACGAAGTCAAAAGCGAAATTGATGGGCGAATTGTCAGATCTCCTTGAGATAAAGACTGGGGTGCGACAAAATGATGGATTGTCGCCACTGCTCTTCAACCTTGTTCTGAATAAAGTCATGCGAGAATGTGAGAAAGAATTGAAAACCCAGAACCACAGGAAACCCATTCAACTCGGACGATAGAACGATCAAGGTCAGTTGTTAAGCTTTTGCAGCCGACGTAGCTATAGTAGCGGCCTGCGAAAGTACATCGATGAAAAAGATTGAAGTTCTCAAGGAATGCGATGAGAAAACTGGACCACAAATTTCATTCGAGAAGACCAAGTTCATTTGCACTAATTTCGACATTCAGGAACTGGACACAAAATACTGGCAGATCGAACGATTTCCACGCTTAAAATATCTCGGTGAGATCATAGAACGAACAGGGTTGGAAAAGGAAGCACAGAAAATTCGGTTACAAAAGGTCAAACGAGCATATGGGAGAATGTGTGAAGTCCACAACAAGAAATGTATGTCCATTCATACAAAGATTAAACATTATAATAAAGTGATTAAACCAGAAGTTCTATATGGGAGCGGAACCTTGTTACTTAATAGAGAAGGCGATCTGGAGAACATCTTGAAGGAGGAAAGAATGATCATGAGGAAAATGCAGGGGCCAGATAAAACAGAAGAGTGGTATATACTCAAATCGCGCGAAGCAACAGAACATATCAGGAAACGAAGGCTCAAATTCTATGGAAACATTCATAGACTCCCATCTTCAATGCTAACTCAAAAGATTTTGACATATAATGCAAAACTGAAGAACATTCCATGGGTAGAAGTAGTCAAATATCACTTGTAAAAGTCACAGATAGGAACATTGGACATAGTAGACAGGAAAATTTACCGTCAGAAGATAAATAGATGGATAATAAAGCCAGACAATTAAGTCCCTAAAAGATCAGGGAGGAAGCGGTCAGAAGAAAGGAAGAAAGCACATAGCAAAAGAATGAAAGCTATGTGGGCTATTAGAAAGGCGAATCATAAATGTAATGTGTGATCCGACAGCGTTCATATGCACATAATAATAACAAATAATGAATTCCATACTGGGGTAGTTGCTGCGCTGGCATCAGCTTTAGTCTTTCGGCACGAATGTGCTTGTCATCAGATCTTAAAAACCGCAAGACTTTTATCAACTTATTTCTTCTCATCGAGTGAGAAAAAAATGCTGGCCCCCATACTTGAGATCACAGAATTTTCAGAGGGAAATTCTTTCCTCCATACATTCCACTTGCATACATTATAGCTACAGCAACTTCTAGTGTTGGGTACCCATGTGGAGAAGTTCTCGAGCTCCAATTTATGTAAAGCTTTTTGTCTCTTTCTCTCTGTAGAATATTATTGCCTAACAACACTCACCATGTACTCACATAACTCCCTGCGACTGTAAGTTTCTTAGCGTTACACGTTGGCCCAGGATTTTCTACCAACACGTTGTGACGCCCTAATCTTCCAGGTTAATGCCCTGGTGCAATTCGAGTCCACATTGTTCTGTCAGCCGCAGTCTCTGCACTTCCAACTTCTGAATGCTGAGATGGACGCGATTTTTTTCCGTTTCTTTCCTTAGCTGTGAGTAGGAATTTGTGGTGCCACTGGAATCGAACGTGGAAGCACTGTGTTATTCGTATATTGTTGTACAGGTTCTGAATATTCATCTTCTGACCTTGACGATTTGCCTTGTTCTGTTTCATGGGACTGATAGTCTGTATCATCTTTGTAATCTTTGTCATCTTTATCATCCAACTGATCACATTCAAAAATATCTCCTCCTTCAGAATTTTCATCTGGTAAACTGTTCCTGTAATTCAATAATTCTTCATCTGGACGAAAACGCTGGAGCACCCTAATAATAAGAAGCGCTGAATTTCTGCAGAGCACAACAGTGTATTGACAGAGAACACAAACTAAAGTATGTCCACTCTTCCACTAAATAAAATAAAATGTAAAGAGAGAGAAGGAATGAAATGAAAACAATGAAACAGAATAAGATAAGCAGATGAAAAAGTCCATTAATGCACCTTTACAGACATGCCACACAAAAAAAACATTCACTGTCAGGATGGCTGGCTGCGGTACTTTAAGGTAAAATGATTATAATTGGTTCAATTTTTGTAATAGACATTTGTGTTTTACAGCAATTATAAGAGACAAGGTACATTAAAAATTATGAAAAATAAGGCCCATAAATTAAAATGTATGCAGTTTATTAAATATTAAACAATACTCACTGATTATATCGACTGGGATGGTCCTTCTAGTGTTAATGACTTTTGCTATAGAGAGTTAATTGGTTCTTGATTTTTATTGCTAATAACTTTAGCTTGAAAACATTTTTTACAGCCATGCCAAAAACAGCCATGGTATTGATAAACAGCATTGGTGTCTTTATCAAAACCATCTCCTTTTGCTCCACCTATATTTACTTCATCAGAATCATCACTGTTCAAACGATTTAAGCAAGCTATAGCTCATTTACTATAATTTTCCTTTTTTTCTCTATCTAACACAGCAGTTCTTCTATTAGGTAAATATTTAGATCTGTATATAGTCATACAGACTCCAACAACTCTTAAATAACAGAATGGATCTATTAGCTACATCTTCGTTCTTGGTTCTAAACAGCTTCTTCTTAATATATCCAAATGAGGATTATGGTATTCATTAATTTCTTTCTTCATATGGAACACATAATTTTATTTAACTTTTTGAATATGCCATTTGAAAAATATTTTCCTATGTTTCAGTTTCGTAGCATCAACACAATGATATTTAATATCAGGGACTGGTCCTATGTAATTTTCATTTTCCCATGTATTGAATAAATGTGGGAAGTAACCTTTCTTTAATTCTTCCAAATCAAATGTTTCTGAAAATTTAGTAGGTGTTTCTTGTATGAAGTTGCTGCTGTCTGTAATTTGTAGACTATTTGTTTTTCTCCCATAACATTAATTTGAATCCTATGTAGATAGTATACGGATTTATTGTATTTTCAACACAGTATTTCAGAATGAGCTGTGAATTATAATCTTCAGCATAATAAGCTATAAACATATAATCATTATGTTTATTAGAGATAATCCAGCTACAGAATTCATAACTTATTTTAAATTTATAAACAGTATCACCACTAAAATTGTGAACTATTATGAGTTTTGGAATATGTACTCCTGTTTGAGGTTGAGCTTCATAATCAAAGGACATGTATTTTTCAGTAAAAGTAAAAGGAACTTTCTTTGGGAATCTTTTTTTATGACACTTAAACTGATTTCCTGCAATTACATTATTGCATTTCGAATATGCAAAAGTATAATAATTGTTATGTTCTCGATTGACACAACAACCAATTTTTAGTAAATTTTTGGCAACTTTTGACTACATACCTTCCACCCAATTTTCTTTCACATACATCACCTTTTTGTATTTTGTATTGTATGTAAGGTTTATGATTTTTAATTTCTACTTTTGGATCAAAGTTTCTACATCTTTCAAAGCTACATTTATGTTTTTTTACATGTCAAAACAAATTCTTTCACATTCTTCCATTTATAAGCTATATCACAAACTTGATGGTGATTGTTTAATCATTCTTCTGTATAACAATATCTATTACAGTTTTCACAATGCTTTATGTATTATTTTTATGTGTTATTATATATATGAAATAGTATATATCTTATGTATTGTATATTATTTGCCATTGTATTATGTTGTGTGCCATTGCATAAAACATATTTTTCTTTCTATTTTGCATTTATGTTCTTCATTATTGTTATATGTTCTGTTAGCTGTATCACAGACATATGCAATCATAAGAAACTGACATACTGTTGATTACATCGAATGGTTGTGATTTTTATACAGATATATTTGCTTTCTAAGGACCATGCTAAATTACTGAATTGCAATTTTCAGTACATACAACATTTATTTGAATATCCAATAGTTGTTAAACCATTTAATGTTGTCTAGAGTTAATCGTTCCTAATAATTGGTTAAATAATCCTGGCTATCTCTTTTTGTAATTTCTATTTATATCCTTCTCTAATTTTCGTGATTTCACCAGTAGTTACTACTCTGCCTAAGATAAAATCTGTGATACGCATATGTAACTATTATTGCTCTGGGACAACACAGGTTATCACTATAATTAATTATAGTAATGCACCTTTTAGTCTTTTCATCATCAGCTAAATTTACTACTTTACTATCTTTGCTATCTCTTGGAAATGCTAACATTTGAATATTAAATTTACTATTTATTATAGCAATATACTCATCAGCTGTAAATATGTCTCTGATTCTTTTACACAGACTTGAACAGATAGTTTAGTATTATGTGATGCTTTATACCTTGTAGAAATTGAATAAAATATTTTTGTGTTTTCTGTTCTCATGCGTAGCTTATCTCCTTTTCTAAAATTAGTTCTATTTTTAGCTGCTTGAACCATAGAGTTAAGTGTTTTTGTTATATATAGTCTGTTTTCTTACTATTGGAATTGTGTTTACCAATATTAGCATCGTTAAAGACAATTTTATAGTCAACAGACCAAGCTTTAAATTTTTCACTAAATATTGATCTTATTTCTTTAATCTATTTAATCTCAAATAAATCCTTTTCAGGTGATTTGTTCTCTTTTCCTTGCTGAAATAGTTTACTCATGAATAGATAGTTTTGATCTAATGTTACTATTTTTTCATGACTTGATAGTTGAGGGTTTTCAAAGCCATCATCATCAAGTCTGTAAAAATGAAATATATTGGGAATACATTTTGGTCTTATTTTAATCTTTTGGGATAATTCTTTATCAAATAGAAAATCATCTAAAATAACTGAATTAAATAACTTTGATTTCCTTAACCTACTGTAGCCTCTAATACCAAGCTTTTGGGCTCTAGTTTTGAGTTCAACTACTGTCATATTACTGAGAATCCTTGTAGGAATAGGTAAATTATGTGATATAATTAAATTAATTAATCCTCATTTACTTAATCTATTGTGATTAGTTATGTTATTTCTTCTACAACAAGTAAGAAATTGGGCAATCATGAACTGATCCATTTAATAAAAAAATTATGGAGGAATCTTAAAATATGCTTCCTTATTTTTGACATTTTGTTGAGTACATATCTTACCTCTACTTGAATGTTTATCTTTATACAATGGATTTGAGTAAAAACATTCTGTTTCATCAGTCTCTTGACAGTTAACACATCCTTTACCTTCAGTCAGTTGTTCATTATGTCCTGTGGACAACAGTTTCTTCGAATGTTTTTTACTCAGAATCCATTGTAAGTGTTTTTTATAATATATAGAAACATTTTTCCACATACACAAGCAATTTTACTATTGTATACTCTTATATGATATTCATTTATACATTGACTTTATGTTGTCCTGTAACTATCTTTTGTATATTTCTATGAAGTAAAACTATTAGTTGACTTCTCAGTTTTGCAGTATTTACAGGGTTTATATTGCAACTGCTCCATTTATATGAAAAAAATTTATTAAGAAATGTAAAATTTTCTAGTTTTAGCAATATGTCTTTTAATATATTTACTACCCCAGAAAGTAATAATGATGGTTTATTACAATCAGTGGCAAATAATGATATATTAGTGGTACCAGCTCTAACAAATTTTTTGTTTATTCATTATATTTATGTAATGAATTATACTTGAAAAATGCAAGAATCGATTGATGTTCCTGAATTCAGAATTATATCGAAATTACCTTCATATAAATCTAAATCTGAACCATTATAGTAAGAATGTGTTATTGCTCTGTAAACATCAGTGTGCTCTAGACCTAATGCATGACCAATTTCATGAACTATAAGTTTAAATATATTTGTTTTATCTTTTGAGGTGTTCCCCTCAGTTTCCAAGGACCACAACTCTCCATCATCCATACATATTTCTGCAGGATCATTGTGCATATTTGGAAAAAATACATGGACTATTACCTATACCATACAGAACCTGTGACTATACATATACTCTCTTTTATTTATCATTAAAGTATCAGGATTATTGTCATCTTGATGAAACTTAATGTCAATATATTTTTGCCATAAATAAAATGGTGCTATGATACTTCCTGGCAGATTAAAACTGAGTGCTAGACTGAGATTCGAGCACAGGACCTTTGCCTTCCATGGGCAAGTGCTCTAACAACTGAGCTATCCAAGTACAAATCACAACCCCTCCTCACAGCTTTACTTCCGCCAGTACTTCATCTCCTACATTCGCAACTTCACAGCAGCTCTCCTGTGAATCTTGCAGAACTAGCGCTCCTGGAGAAAGGATATTGCAGAGACATGGCTTTGCCAAACTGTGGGGGATGTTTGAAGGTAGGAGACAAAGTACTGGTGGAAGTAAAGCTGTGAGGAAGGGTCGTGAATTCTGATTGGGTGGCTCAGTGGGTAGAGTACTTGCTTGTCTAAGTCAAAGGTCCTGAGTGCAATTCTTGGTCCAGCACACAGTTTTAATCTGACAGGAAATTTCGTGCCAGTGCATTCTTTACTGCAGAGTGAAAATTTCGTTCAGGAAACAGCCCCCAGTACTTTTAGACTCATCCAAAGCTTGAAGAAATAATAAAAATAGAATACAAACCAAACTCAATTAACTTGTATAATAAAATGAAAGAAGAATTGAATCAGAAATTAATTTTTACAGAAATTACATTCTATTTACTAATGGATATAATGAATAACAATTTCTGCAAGATGTAAGAAATCATTGATGCAGTCTAAAGACTGCTTTATCTGTCACTTTTATAAAACTATTTTATTTTTATTTACCCAACTATTACATGAATTATCATATTTTTAACATATACTTGACTGCCTTTCTTTCTCAAAACTTTCTCAGCATTATACACATCAGGATGTTTTCTCATCTGTCGTTCATACTCATAAAAATTTCCTTTTGTTTGTTTCTCCTTCCAAAGCCTTCAATTTATATGTGATTGCATCAAAATGAATAACTTCTTCAATTTCAAACATTTCTTTTGATCAGTCAGCTGTATAACTTTTCTGGAAAGTTCGTTTATGTTTGATGATTTTAACTTTATTGCCTACTTTAAACTCTGCATCAGCTGAAGCAGAGTTTAGTCTACAGGTTGTTTTATTATTAGATACAACGATGACTGGCTTAACTTCTATTGGCTTCAGTGTTATTTTTGAATGTTTTTATTACTGTATTCATGAATGAATTTATTCGCTGATCTTCTCTTGCTAATCCTTCACCTAATTTGGTGCCCAGATCACAAAATCTGTAGACAAGTAGATGTATTGCAAAAGGTAATATATTAATTAATCTGTTAACTAATCCTTTTCCATAATTATCACTTTACCAGAATGTATGTAGCAAACTATTTAAAAATCTAATCAAATATAGAAGTAGTTTTGGATTGTTGATAATAAAACTGTTCAATTTATTTCTTAATATTTGTGTCATTCCCACTTTTTCAGTATGATAATTTTTATTTCCAGCTAATGTATCTCTATGAATAACTACTAGTCTATTGATTAAATCTCTAATATCAAGGATCCAAATATATTCAGTTGCTTTTGGTGTATATTTGTTTTTAGGCTTTCACATGATCTTACATCTGAAAAATCTGAACTTGAAAGCGGATTTCTTAATTTCTGGAAAGTAATCTTCGCCAATTCCTTTTGTTATACTTTTTATTTTTTACTTTTACTTGATCTTATTTTATTTGGATCATTATCAGAATATAATGCTCCAGAATTAAATAGTATATCTCCATAATTTGATAAATCAATAGATGATCTGGACTGTATACCTATTAGGTTCATTTCAGAGTACGCTGATGCAATAGCGCATACTTAAAAATCATATACAACCCCCTTGCTCGACGAAAGACTATATCCAAAGACTGCAAAGTTACATAGGCCACACCAATATTCAAGAAAGGTTGTAGGAGTAATTCACTAAATTATAGGCTCATATCATTAATGTCAGTATGTAGCAGGATTTTGGAATATATATTGTGTTCGAAAATTATGAATCACCTCAAGACAAATGGTCTATTGGCATACAGTCAAAATGGATTTAGAAAACATCGTACTTGTGAAACACAACTATCTCTTTACTCACATGAAGTGTCAAGTGATATTTACAAAGTATTTGAAGTTGATTCCGTATTTCTAGACCCCAGAAGGCTTTCGTCATGTACCACACAAGCAGCTTGTAGTGAATTTCGTGCTTATGGAATATTGTCTGCTATGTGACTGGATACGTGATTTCCTGTCAGAGAGGTCACAGTTCATAATAACTGATGGAAAGTTATGGAGTAAAACGGCAGTGAATTCTGCCATTGTTCAAGACAGTGTCATATCTATGTAAGTGATTTAGGAGAGAGCTGTAACAGGTTATTTGCAGATGATGCTGTGGATAATTGTCTAGTAAATTTCTCAGAAGATCGAAACAAATTGAAAAACGAGTTAGAAAAGATATCTGTGTGGTGCGAAAATTTGCAATTGACCCTAAATAATGAAAAGTGTGTGGTCATCCATGTGAGTGCTAAAAGGAATCTGTTAAACTTCGGTTACAAGGTGAATCAGTCAAATCCCAAGGCTGTAAAATCAACTAAATACCTTGGAATCACGATTATGAACAAATAAAATTGAAAAGAACACAGAAAATTTAGTGAGGGAGGCAAATAAAAGATTTCATTTAATTGGCAGAACACTTAATGTAACAGATATACTAAACAGACTACCTACACAATGCTTATTCATCCTCTTTTGGACTACTGCTGTGTGGTCAGGTGTCCTTACCAGGATTAACGGACTACATCGAGAACGTTCAAAGAGCAGCACATTTTGTACTATCAGGAAATAAGGGAGAGAGTGTCACTGACATGACACAAGATTTGGGGTGGACATAATTAAAACAAAGACGTTTTTCGTTGCAGCAGCTTCTTCTCACAAAGTTTCTGTCCCCAAGTTTCTCCAAATGCGAAAATATTGTGTTGGTGGTAACCTACACAGGGAGATACGATAACCATAATAAAATAAGGGAAATGAGACATCACACAGAAAGATAGAGGTGTTTGCTTTTCTGTGTGATGTTAGAGATTGCAATAACAGAGGAGTATGGTGAAGATGATTTGATGAACCCTCTACCTGGCACTTGATTGTGATTTGCAGGGTATTCATGTAGATGTAGATGCAGATGTAGACTTAGATGTAGATGTAGCATCAGATGTTTCACCCATATCAACCATAGTAATCTGGTTTTTAGTTAACAGATTCATTAATCTGTCTGAGCTTTCATTTTTTTTCCACCAATAGTTAATTTATCTTCCTCAAATTTTACTGGTAAATTACTAATATATTTTAAACTACCAACAGTTTTCAATCCAAAAACTTTATCCTCACTGTTATTAATATTCTTCCACTGATATTTAGTTTTCTAATATAACCTTCAGCTTAAGCAATCTTTTTTCTATCTTTACTCTCATCTTCATACTTCAGCAGTGCACTTCTTGCACTGATATTTATTTTTCTAATTTCGTTTTCAGCTTGGGAAATCTTTTTTCTATCTTTAATCTCTTCTTCATACTTCATCAATACAGCTTGTATTTTTGATTCACTTAATGTATAGTCATACAAAGCGGGATGATCATCAGACCATTAATTCTCTGGACTTACATATCCTGATACATCTCCAAATTCTTCTAAATGTCTATCAAAGTATAGAACCATTTGTTTTTCAACCTCTTTATTTTCTTCAATATCCTTCAGAGCACTATCACCTAAAACTTGGATTACTTCTGTAACATTTTCAGTTGCATCAGTAAAAGGTGGGTCTTCTTTTTTATCTTTTTCTTATTCTGTTTTTGGTTGTTTTTTCCAAAACTTGAATCCTTCTTTTAGTTGTTCCAATTTTTTGCTATTTCATTTAGCTTCTGTAACAACCTGTAGGTCATATTTTGAAAACATTTACCAAATGATAAAAACATATTAATTAAATTAATTTTCAATATCTACCTTTTATGTAAGGATTGATAAAGTTAATAATATAATGCAGTTTGCTGTCACATTTCTAAGAAAAATGAATAACAACCAGAGATTTCTGGCCCATTTTTAGCTTTTTTACTAACCCATGAAGAATTAATGTAACGGTGACCTATTTGTTTCTGATTTTACGTTTCTGTAGAGCTTTTTTGAATACATTTATATAATCAAGTAAAATACCCTCATCCTGGTGCAGTAGATTTGCAATATCATCTTTTATAGTTCTCATTTAATAAGGATTAAAAACGTTAGGTTAGGAAATCTTTTATGCAATGTCTTAACTTTTTCTTCACTATCTACTGTAAAAACTTCGAACTGACCTTCATTCCACTAGTTCCAACTCATTTCTATAAAACCATCAAACTTTAAACCCCCAATAACAAACTCATGATAAATATAATTTAAATTTTTATAGTGTGGTGTGAACATTTGACAAAAACATACATGGTCTCTGACTAATGGTTTAGGTACTTGAGAATATGTCAGAGCTAAATAAAAATGATCTAATCCTTTATGTCTACCTCTAGTAAAATATTCTCTAACTACATCCTGATTTTCAAGAACAAAATCATCAGAAAGTACAAGTGAATTATCTTGGCATTGATCCAGTGGTATAATTTCATCATTTTTTCATGACAAGTACTAATCTTCTTATTATTCCTATCTCACACATTTTTATAAACTCTTGATGTTTTGGTTGATCTAAACTTTTTGAATAAATGTACAAGTGATTAATTTTATTCCAATTCAACCATCCTGGAGCTAACATATAATTGTTAATCATTAATGTTGTTTTTCCACATGCGCTTGGTCCTGTTATTGCACAAATAGAATTTGGTGAAATCTTACCATGTTAATCTTCTGTATTCTTACTTTTAGTTTCTCATTTATTTTCATTTAATTAAATAAATTCTTGTGAATACTAAACGAGTCACCTATTTCAGTTGGATTGTGAGTCATCTGTTCTCAAAAAAAGACTGAATGTATCTATATGAGAAAGTTACGGCAACGTGCACAAGTTGTTTTTGTACAACTTTTTATAATCCAAGTATTACATCGAAATATAATAAATTATTGTGGTAGAGAAACAGTATAAATTCCTGTCGGCCAATACAGTTTGAAAAGCTTGGAAAAATTATTCTTTGAAAAAAGCAAAATATTCACTTTAGAGCACATGAAATTTTAAATAGAATTATTACTGAGTGTGATGTTAAATTATGTATGGATATAAAAAGTAATGTTCAAAGTGGGGCTCAATTTAGTGGTCAGACTACTGAAGCTAATGAAAAATCTGTTGCTAATGATGTTCCTAAAATTATTCCATTCAAATTAATCAACATAAATTTTAATCTATCTGATGGAATGCTTGTGAAGCGTACTGACCCCTTTCATCGAAAAACAAATATCATTGCTTCATTGAAGCCTAACGCTGAATGTGGTAGACCAATAATTCACAAACCACATCCTGTATATTTAACAATTTTTGATACTATGCGGGAATTAGAAGTAGCTATAACTGATCAAAATGATGATTTAATTGTCTTCAATGAAGCTTGTGTGACAGTTGTTTTAGAACGACTTAATAAAATTTTATTCTTATTAAATGAACAAGATTGAGAGCTACCTATTCTACACACACCCTGTGAATGAAAAATCAAAAAATAATCCAAATATTCATAACAAGGATACAGAAATTAACATAAATATAGGCGCTGGATGGCTTCATCCTACTTATACTCAATTGTACATGAGCTTCAGGGTAACTGGAGCTGATGTTACAGATTATCCAACTTACGATGGAAAATCTAATAAAAAGTTAATTTTAATTACGTGACAAAGCTTTTTGATTTTATAAGCATAAAGAAAGGAAACAATATTATGTCTAGAGTAGAGCATCCTTTTATTTCATCATCAATTTTGTTGTATTTGACTGCATCTCTTAATGATAGAATAAGTATGGAAGGACACACACTTAATAATAGCAAAATAAAGAGTAAGAAAAATGAATTGCTTTATCGACTGGATATTCTTGGTGGTTTATTTAGGAACTATAAAAGTATTTATGGGTAGGGGGTCTTACTGTCATCTTTCCTTGGAGTTTGAATTTCCAGTACTGGCGATGCTCTTCTTAGATGGGCTGACTGCAATGATGCTGGAATTGAAATAAAAGGTGGTGAAATTGTTCTAAAATCTATAGAAATTGGTGTACCTATTGTTAAACAGAAACCAAATTATGACCTTGAACAATGAGTAGGTATGCTGAAATTTCTAAAATTCCAAGGTCTTTATATGAACTACAGACTGTGGAAGTTGCTGGTAAGTAAAAAGAAGAATTTGGAGCTGCATCTCACTAATTGGCACAACTCAATAGAATTTGATATCTCTTACTTTATTGTTATTGTGTTTCAAACTAATCTAAAAAATGACCAATTGGTGGTCTATCACTATGTGATAACATAAAGCCTGATAATCTATGTTTCAGAACTGGAAGAAACAAAATATTTCCTCAAGAAACATGGAATTTAGAACCACCAAATAATTATTTGAAAGCTTATGATGCTTTTCTCTATTTTAAACGAATTACTTAACTCAAAGGAGATGCTGATATATATCCATATAATTTTATAACAAACTGTCATATATATGAAATGATAATTAAATGGACACCCTAGCTGCAAACAGACGTTGATGTACTTCACTGGGGACATGTTGAAAATGTGTGCCCTGACCGGGACTCGAACCCGGGATCTCCTGCTTACATGGCAGACGCTCTATCCATCTGAGCCACCGCACAGAGAATAGTGCGTCTGCAGGGACTTATCCCTTGCACGCTCCCAGTGAGATCCACATTCCCAACATTTCCACACCACTACATTCGTAGTGCGTCTAATAGATGTTTGCCCATCATACTCATTACTCGTGGCAGATTAATCATATATATGTGATTAACATGACACATAGAAAAAACATTGCTATAAGTCAAAAGACACTGATGAAATTCGTGGGTACTTTTAACGATAAGGTACCAAAAGGCACACTTCTCTATACAGCCATGTAGAGTAAAAAAAAATTTGACACAAGAGTCTCGATTAAGGAATACTTACCGAAAAATTTTAATCAGCAGATGATATCCAGTTTTATTCATTATATTTTTTTGGATAGCTCTTTTGATGTAGATTATGCTAGCTTTTTGGATTTTTAATATTGATTAACATTGCCCCCACAAGGCAGCTGCTGCGTAAACCTCTGCTCTATCAGATTTCTCAGCTGAGCAAGCTGGGTGTGGATGATAAGGATATCTAATGTTCCATTTTGCTCTTCCCTCTTATCTGTATCTTACTCACACAGCAGCTCTTGCTTTGTTACACAGTTATATTCTCAGCACTGGTCCACAAGGAAGTGTTTTAAATTTTGATTACTAGATGTCACCAACAAAGCAAAGATTAATATGAATTTTTAAGCTTATTTTGCCATTTTCTTAATCGATCGCAAAGGTTTAAACTTTGACCTATTGTGATTTTAGTGGTTTACTATTATTGTCTTAATGGCTGAATTTTTTTAAAAAAAGATAACACATACCAGATATTTCGAGTGGCACAGCGTTTATAAACAATTTCTTCACTTATTTTTTTAATCGAGTTTCACTGATTACACTTGTTACTCGAATGTACTGCTTGAGATACAAATGAAATTAAAGTAAAATTTTTAGCCTTGTGCTGTGAGCCCAGCGCCAGATTGAGTGGATTAAAATCATGAAACGTTTCAAAGGGCCATTTCATGGTTGTAATCCACCTTAAATACTGGTACTTCTAAAATGTCCTGCATGTCGTTGCTCAGGATTTCTCCATAAAAGACAGGGACTTTTGCTGAAAAAAATAATGTTTTGAGTAGCAAAGTTTCAACTAAAATTATGTATTTGTTATGTTAATAACCTTTCCAATGATTGTAATTATTTTGAAGAAGAGAATATTAGAAATTAAGAGCTTCAAAAATAATAATAATGAATTCATGACATGTAATTTTAATAAGAATTAATTCTATTGCTCTCAAAATTAATATGGATTTTTATATAGAAGTAGCAGTAAGTGGTAACATTGAGTGCAGTTGGCTTGTTCTTTGTAAACCTGTTTTTGAGGAATTAATAAAATTAATTTTGTTTTAATATGAATTAATTAAATTAATTCGTATTAAAGTAGAATTAATTTAATTAATTTGTTAAAAGTAGGCTGTGCAATACAAACATGTCATCTGCACTCAATGTAACCTCTTACTGCTGTTGAGGGGCAGCTTGCCTCAGGGGAGAACAGAAGGGCTATACGACATGTTCCTCATCTGATTCTATGCAGAGGGGGTGCAAAGTCATACTTATAAGTTGGCATATACTGTCAAGTAATTTAACTCCATTTTTTTAATCACTGAAATGACATCACATATCCTCTCAATCCACGAGATTTCATTCTGTTTCCTCCTTCCCATCTGCATGTTGTACCTTCATGTCCGGCAATGTAAATGTGTTAATTAAGTGTAATGAAAAAAGGCAAGAAAACCCTATAAGTAATATAGCAATGTTATTTTTTTCCAAACCTCACAGTAGATTATAATCGAAATTAATTCAAGAGATATGCAACTGACAATGAGGAATTGGTACATGGCATAATGCCTCATTATTAATAAGGCGCAGGGAGAAACACAAATGATTTATACAGTCCATGAGACATCAAGAAGCCAAGATGAAGACAATCATATTTTACCTGACTTCAAGTGCAGATGAATACAGCAACTCCATCTCGTCGGTAGTCTCAAAGAAAGTAATTACACCAGATGTTTCTGTCCACACTCTACAAACCATTGTAATGTACATGGCAGGGATGCTTCCTATCATACTATGTATTAAGGTTTCTTCCCATTCCATTCATGTGCAGAGAGTAGAAAGAATGACTGCTTTGGTACCTCAATGCATACATTCATTACTCTAACCTTCTCTTCGTGATCCATATGGGAATAAGGCATAGTAGGCTATTGTCCATTCCTATATTTCTCATTTAACTGCGCTCCTTGAGACTCTATGAGTAGGTATTTGTGGAATAGTTGATGCCTGTCTTCATCCATCCGACAATTAAGGTATTTTATCACCTCCATGACACTCTCCTGTCAAACGAGCCTGTGAACAGTAGTTCTACCATTTTTTATATATTTTCAGTATGGTATATTCTTACTACAAGGTATGGGTACTAGAAACTTGAGCAATTTTGTACGATATGTCACACAAGAATTTTCTAAGCATACTCCTACCAACGAATTGAGGTATGCTACCTGAGTTACATATGACTGTCATAATGATCACTCCATTTCTAGCCGCCAACAGTACATTTAGGAATATGTATAATAATAATGGATGACATAATGACATGACAGGTGCTGTAACTGCATAAAATTTGCAGAAATACTTAATGTAACAGTCTCAGTTCAAATTAGTCTTTTTGATAACTACCATAGTTGCAATCACATTTAATGATCGTCTTCATATTTGATTAAGCATGAGTAATGAAAAGTCAAAATTGTTTAGAAAGAACACAATGTAATGGCTCAAGGGCACAGCGACTGCTACTGGAGGGAGCCGTCTTGGTGATTGTCACTGAACTCCCCCTGGGTACATTCTAGGCTTGTACGATTGCAAAGGTAACAGCAATCTCTCTAGAATATAATGACATAAAAAGGTGGTTGGAGAGAAACATGAGTGTGAACAAAATAGTCCTTTATTAATCCATTTGATACAGTCAACTATCTTTATGTATCCTCATCTATGGCACGATTTGTTGTTGTAATATTTCCTGTCAGCATGGCAAGAGAGGTAGATGTAGTAAACAGCCTACAGCACACACATGCTGCCTGGGGGGTGGCATGCTCAGCTTGACATTTCTGACACGCTGGCCACTGAGTCAGCAAGGATGGCAATTTCTCTTAGCTCAGAGTGGGCAGCCAGGGACAAGGCAGCAAAAGCATCACACAGTGGAGCTGGCGGTGCCATTCTGATGCAATGGTAGAGAAATGAACCCTGGACTGCAGCCTTCAGCTCTGTATTAGATGTTAGCGGTACATTGGCAAGTGGCGTAGTCGAGAAGGTGGCAGAAGGTTTCTTGCAAGGCCATGATGGTCAAATACCAATCGGCGATTCATAACCAGTGGGGAGGTGGGGTGGTAGGTGCTGTATTATAGTAATGGTGTAGCTCTGAGGCCGTATCGACAGAGACTGGGCACAGCAACGTTGCCCGTCTGTTTGGAATGATAACAGGCTGGTTCCAGTGGTTTAAATGCGGTAGTCCAGTGCTAACTGTATGGAAAGTTGAGCTGTTTCTACATGGTACTGGGTCAGATTGCAGCAGCTTTCTGAGGGTTGGTCTGTATCCCAGGCTATTGACTCACAGAAGTTCAGTGTGGAAACATCTGTCTGCAGCTGACCGGTCAGATCATTGTTCAGATATTGGGCAATATTCCTGGCTCTTGGTGCTCTTTCTATGGCACCGAGTACTGGCTGTAGTCTATGTAGTGTATTCAGGACTGGGCGCCTGCATTCTCAGCCAGTCTTCTTTCAGGCATGACATCTGCTGCTGTGGGTTGCTGCCCCTTGCACACAGTCACTCCTTTGTAGGCAGTTCATGTGTCTCGCAAATTTGACACATGTTTAGATTCACTAACAAGTTCCATCAGGGGTCGGTAACATCGTTCATAGGCCTTGTGCACAGCATGAACAGCAGTGCTACTATCAGGGACTTGTTTGTGTTCATGGTTCATATTGTCATCAAGAGCCCACAGATATCCCTGAACCACAGTGTATGTCAGCTGTGGTGTAACCACCACCAGCCAGATTCCCACCTCTCCTCGACCACACTGAGCACCTCTACATCTCCTATACTATCTGCAGACTAGATTCCAACAACCCCATTGTGTCACCTCTGGTCACCAACCTTGGTATGCTGTCATGACTTCACAAACGAAACCCTCCATCCCCACATCTACATGCACTCTATATCCACTTGAATCAATTCCCTTTCCTAGATAATGAGATATTATCTATATCCACTTGAATCAATTCCCTTTCCTAGATAATGAGATATGACCCATTATATATTCCTTCTCTCAACTTCAACTCTTCCGACTTCTACTTCACTCCACATCAGGGCTCCTCCTCCGTTTTCCCTCTCCATCCATCTTGATCCCTTCCCTCTTGTAAGCACTACCCTCCACACACACGAGACTATGCCTCACCCTTTGTCTTTCCCAGTGTCTGCATTTCCACTATCTGCCTCCCCTGCCCTGTATCATCTACATATTTTCCCCTACCTAATAGACCCCTGTATCTTGACCCACACCTCTCAGCCCTATGGAACATATTATCTCTTCCCACAATACTTCTCACGCAGTGCAGGTCCTTCAGATTTTAACTGGAAATGCAATGCTCCAGTATATTTTCATAGAATATACCACCACATTGTAGTTGTGTTACATAAATTGTGTCTATTTTCGTCTTTTTAGCTGTCCATTATTAATATTTTTAACTTAAACGAGAACAGTCCTCATATTCTTTTTTATCTCATCTTCGTTATGTTTTCAAGACTGCTCTTGGCTGAAGAGCAGAGTACTATATCGTTAACAGCCCACCCCAGCTCATATGGCGTGTGGGGGTGTGGAAAAAAAGAAAAAAATCACCGGCAGTCAGTTATAGTTGCAGCTCTGATCAGGGTCACTCGCGCCATCCATGTACCATATCTCATTTGTTGCAGCTTCAGTCAACTCCACACCTCTTGGCGTCACTCTGTTACGTTGCCCAGCCACTATCAACACTCTTCCTGGGATCCAGTACTATAGTGTAGTTGTGCAGCAACGACCAGTGAAGCAACATTCTTTGGGCTTATCTCTGATCAAGAACGATCATTACTGTTACTATTGTCTTATGTGGTATATTATTTTTCTGTGACGAGGCTGCAATAAATCTAAATTATGAAACAAACTCTGGAATCATCAGTCAGTTGTGTCCAGTATAGGCCACAGACCCAAATTATGAACATAAAGGTGTAGGCCATTAAAATAATTATAAGCTATAAAATTAAAAAATAGCACTATAGCACACTTGTAACAGCATTCCATGGCATTTAGTGTTTTACACATGCTCGATGCTTTGGAATCTTGTCAGAAGGGTATTAATACTGCCGTTCCTTTTATGTTACAGCTTATGACTATGATCTTGTTGAAGAATCATGACTTTTCGCAACTAGTCATTAATAAGATCTGGAAATGGGCAGTAAATATGGTCAAACCAACATATAAAGTAACAGTGTTACTGATTGCTACTGAGACTGTTACAATGAATGTTTTATGAAAGAAAGTATTTGTATCAGTTATTTAACGCCAGTTTCCTTTTTGGGAAGCGCTCAGTTTTATATATACTATCACTTAAACAAACTTACCAACCGTCGCACCAGTTTTAAAGTTGATGAAGATCGTACGATTATTTTAGACAATGCTTCATCATAGATCACAGCATCAATTGAAGTCACCATTAAGATTCCCTGCCATGTCATTAATACACAATATGAAAAGCTAAAATTGCTTCTGCGTATGTCAACTAGACGGTTCCGCAGTAAAGTGGTACATTGTTCTAGAGGTACGTTCTCTGAGCACCTGCCTGTTTTGCTTGTTTTAGACTTCTCGATTGGACGCGGCTGCAAATAGCCAGCTCCGCTTTTACGTCACACCGGACAGGATCGATAGCCCGTTTGCAGTCTAGCTGAGTTCTGGGGCCTCCATTTAGGAGCTGGGACGCGACAGCTCGGCGCGTCACCATTTGGGCGGTCAGCGTGTATAGAGAGCCAGCTCTGCGTCGAGGCCATCGTGTCGCAGAATGGCGCGCCCCTGGCGGAACTGCGCCGGCCGGCGCTGCCTTTTGCTAATGACCCTCATTCTGGGCGGGCAGCGTGTGCTCGTAATTACCGGCAGCCTTGACCCAAGACGCGCTGATAGCGCCCGGCCATTTTCTCCACCCGCTCTTCCATTTTTGTTGTTGTAACGCCAGCATATGGCGAGGGAGGTGCGCGCACACAAAGGCCCTTTCAGCGCGTCCAGGGCGAAATGGGAAGATATTCAAAATTCTAGAAGAGAGAAAATTGTGGAGAACGTAAATGAAAGTCTGGACTTAAGGGCGGCGTACAGACTTCAGCAGGCATTACGAACTACCCAACGAAAACATGTATGGGCCATCACCAGCCTGCGTGAGACCGATGCTCCATGAAACTCTGAACTGCTTACATTGAGACAGTTTATGAGATGCAAGAGGAGGATCTTCCAGAGGACAACCACCACCTGGGGGAGACAGATACGACCACAAGGAAACACGGACGCAAAAACTGCATTCAAAACTGAACTAATCACGACTATGATGTATATATGCAGACTAAAGCGGTGAATAAAAATTTGTACCAATGCCAGGATTCGAACCCAGGTGTCCTGCTCACTAGGCAGATGCGCTAACCACTACTCCACCCTCGCACAGTGGCTTTGCACATCTGTGCGGGCTACCCTAGTGCTAGTGTGGCACAGTGATTTGTGCATCTGCCTACTGAGCAGGACCCAAGTTCATGGTTCGAAAACGCGTCCACTCATCCAGATTTAGGTTTTCAGTGATCTGCATAAATCACTCAAGGGAAATGTCGGGATTGTTGCTTTGGAAGGTCATCGTCGATTTGCTTCTCCATCCTTGACATAATCAGAGCTTGTGCTCTGTCTCTGATTGCCTCATGTCGACATGATGTTAAACCCAATCTTTCTTCCTTTTTTAGTGGACCCCGGCTCTTATCCAGCCTTTGATACAAATTTTCCTTTGTCGTTTCAGTCTGCATACATACACAATGGAGGCAGCGTCTCCAGTTCCATTCGATACTGAGGTGCTCTTCGAGTACAGTTATGGAGGCTCTGAAAAGCTTTTCGAGGGTATGGGAAATACCAAGTGGCCTGAAGAGTGAATGGGAATTTCGACTGATGGGGCAGGCATGCTAGGGTAGTCCGTGCAGTTATACAAAGCCACTTCGTCAGGGTGACGTAGTGGTTAGTATATCTACATAGTGAGCAGTAGACTCTGGTTTGAAGCCCATCCTGAGTATAAATTTTAATTCGTCGCTTCAGTCTGCATATACAGGGTGGTCCATTGATCGTGACCGGGCCAAATATCTCACGAAATAAGCGTCAAACGTAAAAACTACAAAGACCTAAACTTGTCTAGCTGGAAGGGGGAAACCAGATGGCGCTATGGTCGGCCCGTTAGATGGCGCTGCCATAGGTCAAAAGGATATCAACAGCGCTTTTTTTAAATAGAAACCCCCATTTTTTATTACATATTCGTGTAGTACGTAAAGAAATATGAATATTTTAGTTGGACCACTTTTTCGCTTTGTGATAGATGGCGCTGTAATAGTCACCAATATTAGACGAAAAGTTGGTTTCACCAACAGCGGTAACGTAAACCGGCATAATATGCACTACTGGGCAACGGAAAATCCACGATGGCTGCGACAACTGGAACATCAGCGACCTTGGCGAGTTAATGTATGGTGCGGCATTATGGCACTGTATGCTGATTTCCTACGTAACGCTCTACCGATGTTACTACAAGATGTTTCACTGTATGACAGAAGGGCGATGTACTTCCAACATGATGGATGTCCGGCACATAGTTCGCGTGCGGTTGAAGCGGTATTGAGTAGCATATTTCATGACAGGTGGATTGGTCGTCGAAGCACCGCACCATGGCCCGCACGTTCACCGGATCTCACGTCCCCGAATTTCTTTCGGTGGGGAAAGTTGAAGGATATTTGCTATCGTGAAACACCGACAACGCCTGACAACATGCGTCAGCGCATTGTCAATGCATGTGCGAACATTACGGAAGGCGAACTACTCGCTGTTGAGAGGAATGCCGTTACACGTATTGCCAAATGCATTGAGGTTGACGGACATCATTTTGAGCATTTATTGCATTAATGTGGTATTTACTGGTAATCACGCTTTAACAGCATGCGTTCTCAGAAATGATAAGTTCACAAAGGTACATGTATCACATTGTAACAACCGAAATAAAATGTTCAAACGTACTTACGTTCTGTATTTTAATTTAAAAAACCTACCTGTTACCAACTATTCGTCTAAAATTGTGAGTCATATGTTTGTGACTATTACAGCGCCATCTATCACAAAGCGACAAAGTGGTCCAACTAAAATATTCATATTTCTTTACGTACTACACGAATATGTAATAAAAAATGGGGGTTTCTATTTAAAAAAGAACGCTGTTGATATCCTTTTGGTCGTGCGGTAGCGTTCTCGCTTCCCCCGCCCGGGTTCCTGGGTTCGATTCCCGGCGGGGTCAGGGATTTTCTCTGCCTCGTAATGGCTGGGTGTTGTGTGATGTCCTTAGGTTAGTTAGGTTTAAGTAGTTCTAAGTTCTAGGGGACTGATGACCATAGATGTTAAGTCCCATAGTGCTCAGAGCCATTTGAATCTGATATCCTTTTGACCTATGGCAGCGCCATCTAACGGGCCGACCATAGCGCCATCTGGTTTCCCCCTTCCAGCTAGACAAGTTTAGGTCTTTGTAGTTTTTACGTTTGACGCTTATTTCGTGAGATATTTGGCCCGGTCACGATCAATGGACCACCCTGTACACATCACGGATGTTTGAGACTTGAAAATGTCTCTAGAATTATATAATTTCATTTGATTAATCGGACGGCCGGGTTGGCCGAGCGGTTCTAGGCCCTACAGTCTGGAACCACGCGACCGCTATGGTCGCACGTTCGTATCCTGCCTCGGGCATGGATGTGTATGATGTCCTCAGGTTAGTTAGGTTTAAGTAGTTCTAAGTTCTAGGGAACTGATGACCTTCGAAGTTAAGTCCCATAGTGCTCAGAGCCATTTGAACCCCATTTGATTAATCATGAGTAGACAAGACACTGGGAACACTATGTCACGATACATCTACAACAGAACATAGGGGGAACTCCATACAAAAGTAATGACAGAGAAATTAAGCCCCGTCTTGTCCTGCTATGCTAAGAAGGGGTGATGGAACTATAACCCTGGATGGAGACAAACAGCACAATATCTGCTCGACAAACTCCTTTCCGATGACGATCTACGAACAGATACACACACACACACACACACACACACACACACACCTTCACCTATGCGTTTGAGGGACGGGAGTTTGCACCTGCAATCCTGACTGGAAAAGCAAGAAAACACTAGGACCAGACAATATTCATTTAGAAACATTGCACCAGGTCTCATCGCAGATGAGGATCCATTAGAATCAAAATCACACTGACGATTTTGCTTGTTAAACACATTGGCTAAGGTCCATTTGAGGCTTCTATGTAACCACCTGCAAGCTCACAGGGAACTTAATAGCCTTAATCAACACCAGTTTCGCTTTAAACTGGAAAAATCTACTGACGACGCAATTAATCGGTCTTTCCAAATTGTAGTATAGAAACCACTTAAGTATGTAGTTGCAAGTCTTATAGACACTGTTCGCGCCTTTGATAAACTTTGGTGGCCAGCAATCTTTCCACGATTTCGAGAGCTGCAGGTACCCAGAGGTCTGCACAGTAGTCTCCGAGACTGAGTGGCAAGAGGGCAACTGCAAGGTTATCAAAAGGGTTATCTAAGAATGTCTACAAGGTGGACCCGTCTTCTGGGATATCACAACTGAACCTCAATGAGTCACTCTTGAATTTAATCGAGGGACGTATGCCTTCAAACGAAATGCTTGCGTATTCTGACGACCTGTTTGTTGTAATATCGGCTACCACAAGAGCATTTTCGGAAAATAAGACCAGTATTTGCTACACAATGGTTCAACTAAAACAAATTGTTGGTAGCAACAGAAAAAAACATACATAATGCTCAAAGGATCACTGCAAAGACAACCAGCAACTAAAATCAACAGCATAAACATAAGAAGCGAAGTTGTAACTCGATACCTGGAGGTGCACACTAATGAACAACATGCCTTCAACGAACATTTACGACTTACCACGAACGAAGCCGGAAGTCTGCTTCACAGAACAGTGAGATTAAATCCGACACGATATAGACTACCACTTACACACATAAGGATGTATCATTGCGCACTTTCTGAGTCGGTAGTGAGCTTTGGAGCTGCTAAATAGAGGCACAGACTCGCTATCGTCATTGTGAGTATCACAGTTTGGCGCGGGGGACAGAGTAGTGTGCTACTTACACTACCTGAGTCTTTGGGAACAGCATCAGTTGATTCTATGTGTGTGGTGCTTGGAATATAATGGGTCGACATAATCATCGCTGCAGTATTCCAGCTGAAACGGGTAGACCGAGAGAGCGAGCTGCCAATCATTGGGGCGAAAATTGAAGATAGGGGCCAACTAAAAAACTGGCGTGTGATACTTGATAAATAGAGTGGAACGAAAATGATAAGGATTGTCCAGACCATTCATTATTCCCCAATGCGCCATGTCAATCCCAGCTGAGGCATTGTTCATTTTCTGACTCGGCACTGCCTTTATTCCACACATGTGCAGCCATGTTGCTTTCAGAAAGCAATTAGGGCACTTCAGGAGAAATTGATTCCCCAGGACACTTCCTTTCGGAATGCGTTAGATACAGGCACTCACGTAACAAAGTAGCGCACATAACAGAAAATACAATATACAACGCACTGAGGAATCGAGATACATAAACACAAGTGAATACAATGACTAACAGTGTCTCAAAATCAGAACATGACATGTATAAACAGACTCATCAATACGGAAGCTCACAAATCAATGACAGGATGACGTACATACACGGAAGCGCCAAAGAAACTGGTATAGGCATGCGTATTCAAATACGTATGCATGCCGAATACGGCGTTGCGGTTGGCAACATCTATATAAAACAAGTGTCTGGCGCAGTTGTTAGATCGGTTACTGCTGCTACAATGGCAGATTATCAAGATTTAAATGAGATTGAACATGGTGTTATAGTCGGGCCACGAGCGATGGGACACAGGGTCTCACAGGTAGCGATGAAGTGGGGGTTTCTCGTACGACCATTTCACGAGTGTGCCGTGAGTATCAGCAATCCGGTAAAACATCAAATCTCAGATATTGTTGCGTCTGGAGAAAGATCCTGCAAGAACGAGACCAACGATGACTAAAAGGAATCGTTCAACGTGACAGAAGTGCAGCCCTTCCGCAAATTGCTGCAGATTTCAGTGCTGGGTCATCAATAACTATCGGCGTGCGAACCATTCAACTAAACATCAGCGATATGGGCTTTCGGAGCCGAAGGCCCACTCGTGTGCCCTTGATGACTCCATGACACTAAATTTTACACCTCGCCTGCGTCCATCAATACCGCTATTAGACTGTTGATGACTGGAGACATGATGCCTCCTCGGACGAGTGTCGTTTCAAATTGTATCGAGTGCATGGACGTGAACGGGTATGGAGACAACCTCATGAAACCATGGACCCTGCAGGTCATCAGGGGACTGTTGAAGCTGGTGGAGACTCTGTGATGGTGTGGGACGTGTGCAGTTGGAGTGATATGGGATTCTTGATGCGTCTAGATACGTCTCTGACAGGCGACACATACGTAAGCATCGTGTCTGTTCACCTGCGTCCATTCTTGGCCATCGTGCATGGCCAATTTTAGCAGAACCCAACACGTCCAGAATTGCTACAGTGTGGCTCTATGAACACCTTTCTGAGTTTAAACATTTCCGCTGTCCACCAAACTCCCCAGACAAGAACATTATTGAGCATATCTGAGATGCCTTGGAACGTGCTATGGAGAAGAGATCTCCACGACGTCGAACTCAAAAGGATTTAGGGACAGCCGTGCAGGATTCAAGGTGTCAGTTCCCACCAGCACTACTTCAGACGTTAGTCGAGTCCATGCAAAGTCGTGTTGCGAGACTTCTACGTGATTACGGGGGGCCTACACGATATTAGGCAGGTGTACCAGTTTCTTCGGCTCTTGGGTGTAGTACGAGTAGCTCCACTACCGACGATGAAACGAATCACTGTGGCAAACCTGATACAACGGCCACACAAAACACATACAGCATAAAACATACACTACAATTAACATGACCATTACTCAAATATCATATTTTACATCCCGTTACGTAGGAATGTTATTAAACATAAAAGTAATTAGAATAGTCCGTGGGTAGACATCGTTCTAGATTCCATTTTAAACCTATACACATCACTATTACATAATAATATAAATGCACACATCATTTTAAATGTAATAATAAGAAAGTAATATAAATGTAAGATAAAGTATCGTACACACAGCAGCAATTCAAACTTCGTTACGATACAGCAGTGACATATCTAGTATATTTCTGAATATGTATACAAAATTAACAAGTACACTACTCAAAGAAACTAGTTGTATTAGACAAATTTGTATTTACAAGGATAATTATTAGGTTAGTTGTTATTTTTTCTACAGTCACGTAATATCCGTACATAACTTAAGGAGATCAAATAGTGGCAGGGTATTGTTCCAAACCCAGTCAAAATTAGCTTACTTAGTGACCTAATAATAGTAGTTGTAGTTTCGCAACCTAACAAAAATTAACAGTACATTAACAAACAACACTGATGTACACTGGATGAGACAAGCATGGACTGAGCAAATAGAAATTTCTCGAGAAATGATGTTCATGTGGATAATAGTAACAAGGGTAGCATCACACGGAGACGTCGCACTTGATGTTCAATACGAAGTCCTCTTCCCTGGGTAGTGTTGCTGAAGGGACATCTATATCTACTCTCTACCATCTTCTTTTTACTATCTTATAAAAACTGGCCATAAATTTATAATTTACTACTTCCAAAATCATGCACTTCTCTTCGAAAATAAGTGTAATTGCCTCAGCCGGCCGCGGTGGTCTAGCGGTTCTAGGCGCTCAGTCCGGAACCGCGCGACTGCTACGGTCGCAGGTTCGAATCCTGCCTCGGGCATGGATGTGTGTGATGTCCTTAGGTTAGTTAGGTTTAAGTAGTTCTAAGTTCTAGGGGACTGATGACCACAGATGTTAAGTCCCATAGTGCTCAGAGCCATTTTTGTAATTGCCTCAAGTAAATAGAAGATAATATAAAATGCTAGACAACTCCATGCAGCCCCACCTCCACATGATGCTGCATGGACAACAATGGCCGCGACCACAACTGCGCAGCACGATTCTGCTGCGCGGTGGGGGTTGTGAGTTCTAAGACGCCTGTGTGCAGCGCTGCGGCCTGCATAAAGTGATAAGTGGCAAGCCCTAAAAGTCGTAATGCAGCTAGGAAAAACGAGACCCTCCCCTTGCAGCATTATGTTACTCTAAAAAGTGCGTAAACACTTGCGACCAATACAATATTTGAAGTGCGATAACTTTTTAAGACTATAAAATGGTCAGAATATACATAATAGGCTGTAAATACTATAATATCTCAACTTTCCGTCGATAAGTTTTGAAATATTACAGCTCAATCTACTCTTCTCTCTCTGAGAAGTTGTACTTCAAGATTTTCGTAATTTTGAAGCAGTTGACAGAAAAATTCTCGTCAGTCGCTTGCTCTCCAAAGATTCCAGGACATTGTCGAGCAGTTCTGTAACTTAATCACCTACCTCCTTATTTTGGAACGGTTTCTATCGGTTAGGTGAGAAGTACAAAATACAACGTTTCTCTGAAAACGAGCTGTCAGTAGTTGCTACTAGGCGAACTACAGGCAGGCACAGTAACTCTAGTACTCGTACCCACCTGTTTGTCACGTGATCGCTTTCAAATTTCGGCAGAGTGCCAGACATGTATCCAGTTTTTAGTCACTGGTTCTAATAAAGAAGTTTTGTGAGAATCATTCTTCTCACGTGCCATTTGCGAATGGAAGAGGGAAGTGGTATCAGATGGTGGTACTTGAAGTACCCTCTGCCATGCACTGCCAGGTGGCTCGCGGAATGTAGGTGTAGATGTAGTTTGGTGCAGCGAGCCGGCGCTTTCTGCGACGCTGCACCCAGTAAAAGTCACCTGGCTCATTTTCGTTGCGCAGGCTCCAAAGCTGCGCTCTTTCTGGTGACTCATTCGTACATTTCGAATATAATGATAAGGCAGGAAGGAGGTTGGCTGGCCAGCACATAAGTACAAAACTTGTTTGGCAAAAACACACAATATTGTTGAGGCCCTGTGCCTTCCAATTAATTGGTACTCACAAGTACCATATTCGTCATCAAAGCAATAGGTGCGTCAAACTAACCAATGTTTTCTGGCGCCCAAAGAGTTTCCTGCTTCAGGACTGTCGATTCTACCACAGTATCTTTGTTTCAGTACGTACTAGATTTGTTTACGGCTGCCGAAGTACTAGAAGCGCCATGAAAATTCGTGTGGTAAATGTCTATAGCCGTATGTAGACAACACAGCCAACTTACAACGCCACGTTTATTTATGTTGGTCGACTGTCAGTCGCCGCTCCAATTGTCGGTACTCTGCAGATCTCTCTGCATTTCTCTATTGGGTCCTGGGGCTGCAACTTTATTATCTACTACAGCATAGTCCTTGAACAGCCTCACTCAGTGTCCGCTATCAACTACACCATTAATATGTAATGATGAGACAAATCATTACGACCATCAACTTAATACCGTCTTCGTTATCCTTTGAAACGAAAAACAGCTGAACAGCTGCGATTATGAGTGCCGTAGATTCGAAAGGTCCTTCGTAGGATTGCGGAGGTATGTTGCAACAGATATCTACACACAGGGCACTCAGTTTTCGTATATTATGGGGCGGTAGTTTGTGGCTCGGAGCTGGTGTTCGATAGTCCGGCCCCCTCTCCGGACGTGACCCATCGGGTTCAGATAAGGGAATCTGAGGGCCAACACATTAACACGAATTCACTAACAACCTCCTTAAACCATTGTAGCACGATTGAGGCCCTGTGAGGAGGGCAGGTATCCTGCTGGAAGAGGACATGTGAGAAGGGCAGGTATCCTGCTTGAAGAGGACATCACACAAACGAGAAAGACGGCAAGCATGAATGGGCACAGGTGATGGTTCAGATGGCTCTGAGCACTATGGGACTTAACTTCTGATGACATCAGTCCCCTAGATCTTAGAACTAATTAAACCTAAGTAACTTAAAGACATCACACACATCCATGCCCGAAGCAGGATTCGAACTTGCGACCGTAGCGGTCGCACAGTTCCAGACTGTAGCGCCTAGAACCGCTCGGCCACCACGGGCGGCGGCACAGGTGATTCACAACAAAGTTCACATAGTCCACAGCTGTCGCGGCGTCTTAGATCATCATCGCAGGTACCGTAGAAGCCCAGGTGAATGTCCCCCATAGTATAATACTCCAACCACCAACATGGGTCAGTGGCGCGATGAACGTTTCCAGAAGCTGTTCACCGTATATCCATACAGCACCATCGACCTCATGTATCACAAACGCGATTCATTACAACAGGCGACAAATTTTCACCGATTAACGGTCCATTCTATATGCTCTCGAGCCCACTGAAATTATAATTGATGAAGTCGTCGGCTCAACGTGGGAAGGTAGGAAGGTATACGTGTCGTCTGCTGTGGAGCCCAATGTTCAACAATGTGAGCGGAACTTCTTAAGCAATAGAACCCAGTACGTTGTCCTCGATGGTGAGTGTTCATCGGAGGTGAGGGTATCATCTGGAGTGCCCCAGGGAAGTGTGGTAGGTCCGCTGTTGTTTTCTATCTACATAAATGATCCTTTGGATAGGGTGGATAGCAATGTGCGGCTGTTTGCTGATGATGCTGTGGTGTACGGGAAGGTGTCGTCGATGAGTGACTGTAGGAGGATACAAGATGACTTGGACAGGATTTGTCATTGGTGTAAAGAATGGCAGCTAACTCTAAATATAGATAAATGTAAATTAATGCAGATGAATAGTAAAAAGAATCCTGTAATGTTTGAATACTCCATTAGTAGTGTAGCGCTTGACACAGTCACGTCGATTAAATATTTGGGCGTAACATTGCAGAGGGATATGAAGTGGGTCAAGCATGTAATGGCAGTTGTGGGGAAGGCGGATAGTCGTCTTCGGTTCATTGGTAGAATTTTGGCAAGATGTGGTTCATCTGTAAAGGAGACCGCTTATAAAACACTAATACGACCTATTCTTGAGTACTGCTGGAGCGTTTGGGATCGCTATCAGGTCGGATTGAGGAAGGACATAGAAGCAATTCAGAGGCAGTCTGGTAGATTTGTTACTGGTAGGTTTGATCATAACGCGAGTGTTACGGAAATGCTTCAGGAACTCGGGTGGGAGTATCTAGAGGAAAGCAGGCGTTCATTTTGTGAATCGCTACTGAGGAAATTTAGAGAACCAGCATTTGAGGCTGACTGCAGTACAATTTTACTGTCACCAACTTACATTTCTCGGAAAGACCACAAAGATAAGATAAGAGAGATTAGGGCTCGTACAGAGGCATATAGGCAGTCATTTTTCCCTCGTTCTTGTTGGGAGTGGAACATTGAGAGAAGATGCTAGCTGTGGTACACCCTCCGCCACACGCCATATGGTGGACTGCGGAGTATGTATGTAGATGTAGATGTAGAACTGTGTGCTCCCGAACAGTTATTCTGTTGCCAGTACTGACACAGATCCTTGTGTACAGAGCGGGCAAGCCTCCGACCTCTACACTTTGTCGCCTGACCGGGATTACGCCGTCCTGCAGCCACTTTCTGTCGACACTCACGACGGTAGCACGCAAAGGGCCCACTGGCTTCGCCCTTTCGAGATGCTCTTTCGCAAACAACACGCCATAACAACGGGCCCTTTATGAGAATCGTTTGAGTGAGCGGATTTCCTGATTTTCAGCCATATTTCCTATTCGTCTGTACGTTACCTATATATACTCGTACTTTCCTTATCGTGTCACGTGCCCGTAACACCACCAGGCTCCATTAGATCTCGCTATGGGCAGTTGTCATAACGTTTTGGCCCACGTATGTATATTATAAACAATATCGGGGGTATAAATGAAGACTCATTCATATCATTTGTCGACTCAAAGAAAGCATTTGATAACTACAAAAAATTGTGCAAGATATATGAAATTTTCAGAAAAATTGATGTAAACTACAGGGAAACGCTGGTTTCTTAGAGTTCTAACGTACCTCTTCTTCTTCTACTGGCTATTGATGGCTGAGACTGGCCATCAGCACCTACAAGTGATAATTTGCGCAATGGATATTTTAACGCTACTGAAGTCGCCCTGGCGCTTATACGTCCCCCGGTAGGAGTACATATTCTCATTAATTATGTAAATTGTCATGTGATAACCTACCCGTTTTCTAATCTTATCCTGTGGATACGATAGAATGTCAGGATAAGCTGTCAAAATCAAGTCCCCCTTTTAAGGAATAAACTATAAAATGTTCACAAGAGAAAAGAAAATACTATGCAGAGACAGGAAAATGTACTAAAGGATAAATGCGATGCTTTTAATACATCTATTCATCATAAAAAAGCAATTTAAAGAAACTAGGTAATGATTACAAATCTCAGGTTCTCCCTGTACTAATACTGGCCCTTAAACGGTCTGGTTTTGCCCTATAATGTACTCGCGGAGTAACTGACATCCCCCGTGTACTAAATAGCAAGAAGGAACTACTATCTCAGTGAGCAGTGTGAAACCTCAGGTTCTAGGCGCTTCAGTCTGGAACCGCGCGACCGCTACGGTCGCAGGTTCGAATCCTGCCTCGGGCATGGATTTGTGTAATGTCCTTTGGTTAGTCAGGTTCCAGTAGTTCTAAGTTCTAGCGGATTGATGACCTCAGCAGTTAAGTCCCAGCCGGCCGGTGTGGCCGTGCGGTCTAGGCGCTTCAGTCTGGAACCGCGTGACCGCTCCGGTCGCAGGTTCGAATCCTGCCTCGGGCGTGGATGTGTGTGATGTCCTTAGGTTAGTTAGGTTTAAGTAGTTCTAAGTTCTAGGGGACTGATGTCCACAGCAGTTGAGTCCCATAGTGCTCAGAGCCATTTGAACCTTTTTTTAGTTAAGTCCCATAGTGCTCAGAGCCATTTGAACCATTTTTTTTGAAACCTCAGCGCATAACGGAGTAGAACACGTGATTCACCAATGTAATTTCCCTTTCCCACACGCCGGTGCATAAGCAAGACCGCAGGACTTCTCGCCTCAGCGAGATAACAGTAAACTTCACCAAAATTACAGCCGAAGACGACCGTCGACTGCCATGGGCCTGCAAGACGACCCTCCTGATCCATGACCCCGCAACTACTCTCCCCTTTTTTTCTTCTCTCCTCTTTTCGATACTCAAAGTCTTTTCTCCCCCTTAAATTTGGGTGGAAACCATATTTCCGGAAGGCGTCGTTTCTGAACGCAGCTGTCGTAGTTTAGAATCCACATCGAAGTTTCTGGAAGTTCTTTCTACGTCCGTAGGAAAGTACGCGAATACCTGCTGCCATGTGTTTTTGGCCGTCCAGGCCGCTTTCTCACTCCTGCCCGCCGGACACGCGTTCCCGTTTTGCAGGTGGTCCAGCTCACGGGCGGAAGCGGCTGTGCTGTCCTATTGTCCGAAGGAATGTGTGAGCTTCCTGTGTCCTTCCGTTCTATCACGGGTTTCACAGTTCTGCTTGTTCCCCAGTCACCCAACATGCACGTTATACAATAAATTAAGTGTATTAGGCGATGTCAGTCACATACATGTTTTTAATGAACGAGCACAAACCAGTCTTTTTTATCGTTGAAGGGGCTTGCTTATGTCGTATTGGATGTAAGCACGGTTTCTACGAGGGCAGTTCAATAAGTAATGCAACACATTTTTTTTCTCGGCCAATTTTGGTTGAAAAAACCGGAAATTTCTTGTGGAATATTTTCAAACATTCCCGCTTCGTCTCGTATAGTTTCATTGACTTCCGACAGGTGGCAGCGCTGTACGGAGCTGTTAAAATGGCGTCTGTAATGGATGTGCGTTGCAAACAACGGGCAGTGATCGAGTTTCTTTTGGCGGAAAACCAGGGCATCTCAGATATTCACAGGTGCTTGCAGAATGTCTACGGTGATCTGGCAGTGGACAAAAGCACGGTGAGTCGTTGGGCAAAGCGTGTGTCATCATCGCCGCAAGGTCAAGCAAGACTGTCTGATCTCCCGCGTGCGGGCCGGCCGTGCACAGCTGTGACTCCTGCAATGGCGGAGCGTGCGAACACACTCGTTCGAGATGATCGACGGATCACCATCAAACAACTCAGTGCTCAACTTGACATCTCTGTTGGTAGTGCTGTCACAATTGTTCACCAGTTGGGATATTCAAAGGTTTGTTCCCGCTGGGTCCCTCGTTGTCTAACCGAACACCATAAAGAGCAAAGGAGAACCATCTGTGCGGAATTGCTTGCTCGTCATGTGGCTGAGGGTGACAATTTCTTGTCAAAGATTGTTACAGGCGATGAAACATGGGTTCATCACTTCGAACCTGAAACAAAACGGCAATCAATGGAGTGACGCCACACCCACTCCCCTACCAAGAAAAAGTTTAAAGCCATACCCTCAGCCGGTAAAGTCATGGTTACAGTCTTCTGGGACGCTGAAGGGGTTATTCTGTTCGATGTCCTTGCCCATGGTCAAACGATCAACTCTGAAGTGTATTGTGCTACTCTTCAGAAATTGAAGAAACGACTTCAGCGTGTTCGTAGGCACAAAAATCAGAACGAACTTCTCCTTCTTTATGACAACGCAAGTCCTCACACAAGTCTTCGCACCCGAGAGGAGCTCACAAAACTTCAGTGGACTGTTCTTCCTCATGCACCCTACAGCCCCGATCTCGCACCGTCGGATTTCCACATGTTTGGCCCAATGAAGGACGCAATCCGTGGGACGCACTACGCGGATGATGAAGAAGTTATTGATGCAGTACGACGTTGGCTCCGACATCGACCGGTGGAATGGTACCGTGCAGGCATACAGGGCCTCATTTCAAGGTGGCGTAAGGCCGTAGCATTGAATGGAGATTACATTGAAAAATAGTGTTGTGTAGCTAAAAGATTGGGGAATAACCTGGTGTATTTCAATGCTGAATAAAACAACCCCTGTTTCAGAAAAAAAATGTGTTGCATTACTTATTGAACTGCCCTCGTAACTTGTAAAATAACGCCGTCTTACGGAGTACAAAGTACAATAACCAGGAGGAATAAGTAGGAATGAACACTAAGAACGAAGTATGTGGATTAAGAAGAGCATATGGCAAACATGCAATCTTTCTCCAATTATGTAGAAGCAATGACAACCGAAATACAACATAGGGTCTGGAGTAGGACTAAAAGTCAGGGTAAAATTATACCTCACTAATGAGGTACGCTGATGACGTTGCTATCTTCAGTAATAGTAAGTAATCAGGTTTCGTCCGGAAAGCGAGGAGCCAAAGCAAGGTTGCTACCTCGAACTTAACCACAAGAAAAGATGGCTGTTGCGAGCTGCATCGACGAATGAGCGGCAGTGGGGTAGCCACGCCCAGAAACGTTTCGCTATGCCGCCGTAACCGCTCGTCTACTTAAGACCGGCCACAGGCCCGATCAGTGCAGTCCGCGTTCATCGACTAAGACGACAGCATAGTCTTCTGGCAATCGAGCTGTGTGATCAGTGTATCAGGCAGCACACTACATGAAAGTTATTGTTAAATATATTCTGAGTGAGAGACTTGTATTTCGTCTGTATCAAGTAAAGTGTTAATGTTCAATGACAGTTGTAAGTACTAATGACATTTTTGGGGAAATGAGTTGTAAAAGAATTAAGTGAATCATATTGTCTATGTTGTAATAAAGCGAAAAAATATTTTATGTACTATAATATCCATCCGCTCTCCTCTCGGAACAAAGTAAAAAGAACCCACCATTTTACCGACTAGTGCATTTTCGTCCGGTACAACAAGTAAGAACTGGAGGACCCGTTGAATGGAACGAACAGTCTGATGAGCACAGGATGCAGACTTAACATGATAGTAAAATGGCATCGCAAAAATGAGTTTAACGATAAACTCTACATCAAAATTGGAGACCACATAGTAGATAAAGTGAAGGAACCACGCTGCCTTGGAAAGAAATTAACGAATGACAGACTGAGCAGGTAAGAAGAATAATCCTCGCAAAAAGACGTCCACAAGTGTCAAAAGTGGGCCTCCATTTCAGGAACAAATTTCTTAGAATTTACGTCTGTAGAGGTAGCATGCCCCACTCACTCTACGGTGGCATGCTGAGTATGTATGTAAATATAGATAAATGTAACACAGCACTGTATGGAAGTGACTCATTGCCTGTGGGAAACCAGAGAAGAAGGGAAACGGTCATTTGCAGTGTTTACACAAGGATGGCGAAAACTAACGGGACTAATAACAAATGAGATGCTTCGCAGAACTGATGCATGAGGAAAGGCTTATGTCAGAAGCACTCACTAGGAGAAGGGTCAGGATGATGGGACATTGGCAGCCGCAGAGGACAATACCTAGGCGAAGACGCACACACGCACGCGCGCACACACACACACACACACACACACACACACACACACACCATTTTCCGTGTGAGTACCGGGCGTGAGTCGTGCTTCGGTAGCTCAGATGGTAGAGCACTTGCCCGCGAAAGGCAAAGGTCCCGAGTTCGAGTCTCGGTCGGGCACACAGTTTTAATCTGCCAGGAAGTTTCATATCAGCGCACACTCCGCTGCAGAGTGAAAATCTCAGTCTGGAGTAAGTGTGTTGCTTCTAAGAAGATTACGGTTCTCCATCGTATCTCGACCTACCGACAGTATGTTAATACTTAAAGTATCAAATTCTTTCTCATTCTTAATGTACTACCTTATAGTATTTCGCTCACACTATGACTGAAAATTCTGAGACTTTTTTTTTTTTTTTTGGATGTGGTGGTAGGCTAAGGGTGGTTGTAAAATCTCCTCAGTCCCCTTACTTTGGAAAAGTACCGTATATATCAAGAGTAGCTTGATTGTATCTTTAAGAGGCGCCATGACGTACTTGCATCCTTCCAGTTAAGTTCTTAAACAAAGAGTATAGACTGTTTACAGACATCAAACACCATTTCTGAAACGAAGAAAATCATCAGTAAGTTTCTTTCCTTTTATTTTTTTGGGTTTACTCCTTTCTGTTTTCTTTTTTACCTTGGTACAACGCAAATTCATTGGTCAAGTTTTTTCTTTCTCTTTTTTTCTCTCCCTCCTCCTTTCTTCTTATTACTCTAATTGTGAGAATGATATCATAGAGTTCTTTTAACGTGTTACACTGTTCTCGTAACTAACTTCCGTACGCCCTTCTTATTTATATCCATCAGTTGAAGGTCTGGAATTCGGTACATCAAATCCTCAACTGAACTCTATAGGTATATTGTAAATCTACAACAGTGTTTTGAAATTCAGCTAAGTTAACGAACGTTTCTTCTGTGAGCAAACTACCAGGTTTCACTTGATTGGCATCTCCAAGCAGATGATGATGCAACAGTTTTAAGGCATGAGGCGCATCACAAAAAACGCTTACTTTCTTGCTTTGATTTGATAGATATTGAAATCCTGAGCTACCAAATGTAACTTTTAGACTCCCTACAAGCTCTCTGTCTGATGGTTCATATGTTGTCATTCTAAATTCAACAGTTTCTATTATTTTAATAGTTTCAGCCAGCAAGCACTTAGAAACGGCTGTCTCAAAGTTACTACCAAAATTCTGACGACCATAACTTAGGCATCGTTGTGCGGTCCTCTGATAATCTGTTCTGCCTAGTCAAAACATAAATCACTGTTTGCTTTCTTTTCACCAAAGCTAAGAACTAAGCCTTTTTCAAGTTTTGTTAATGACTTTGAGTTTTCAAAACACTGAGGCTTAAATCAATAAAACCTGGTGGAACGCTAAATTGCCTGTGTCTTCTTTTAACAGTGATCTTACTAGGAAGAGGACATTTCAATACGTCCCTGACAAAACATAAAAGGATTTATGCAACTGACGATCGCGCTGCAAATCAGTTTCACTTAAAAACTTAACCTAAGATGTCTCTCAATACACTGAAAATTACGGCGTTAATCTGTACTCAGTCACCAGTCACTAATAAAAATTCACACTGCCGTAAACAATGTTGTTTTCGCTTGTGAACTCATTTACAACACATTAAATTATTGCAACTGGGGGCTATTGAGCGCTGGTTGGGTTCACTATAACGTCAGCGGAGCGGCTTCCTACAACGCATACACCTCGTGATCCGTACCTTGTATTCTAGCATCCGTCATACAGATGATCTTGAGGCCTGTCACTTACCGACTTGCCAGCTATGTCAGCATTGTGCTGACCTGGCGACACCGGTCAGATATGCCGCTTATTGCTAACCAGGCAAATTTTGCTTCTCTGTCTTACGGTCTCTCTTCGTTGGATCTTAATTGTCGTCACTTATAAACCCCCAGGCGCTCTTTCTCATTGCCATAAAAGACACGCAGTTTATATGCTATTTCTGGCTCAGTTATGCATGCAGGGTGGTTGTTGGTTGGTTTGGGGGAGGGGACAAAACAGCGAGGTCATCGGTCCTATCGGACTAGGGAAGAATGGGGAAAGAAATTGGCATTGCCTGTAACACCGAAAATGCAGGTTGAATGGCACCTGTTAACGATATATAATTTTTTTTCTGAATTGTATGTAAATATTTGTAATTTAAATGCTTTCTTTTAATAAGTAAGGACATTGCTTCACTGTATGTGTAAATTTAGGTAGAAGTCTGTTGACATTTCATTTTATTTATCTGTGTCTTACTGTGAAACTTATAAGCTCTGGCAAAAAAGCCAAAGGAATTGTTATTAGCATCGACTAGCAACGATAATAGCAGTGCTCGTGCATTCTAAAATCTTTGAGTAAGGAGTTGTTGCGCGAAGCGCGAGAAGAGAGGGAGACGGGATCCAGCGCTGGTAGTGTGCGGAAGGGTGGTGTTAACGCTCTCGCAGTAGAGAGTACCATTTCGGCGGCATTATGTACTTGCGCCGGCCGTATGTCTAGTAGCAGAAGTAAGGACAGTGGACGGGCGGTCGAGGCTGTATTAATTACGACTTCCCGTTCCTGTAATTAGCCATGCTCCACAAGATCAACATCTTCAACAACAACAGTAGTTCCAGAAACACAGATTCGTCGTCGGCGCCGAGTTTCTTCGTATGTACAGCACTGAAGTGAGACCGTTCATTGCTAGAAATTATTAACGGCTAACCCAGCAGCTCAACTGAATGCGATTTGATTGATAAAATTTACTTAAATAATAATCAGTTAAACTCAGGGCGATTATGTCCTCATTGTCCTCAGACACTATTACCAAGCAGGGTCCTTTTTTTTCTTATATGCTAACCGAGTGTCATAAGAAACAAATTGAATAGTTACGGCCAGTTTATTAATGAATAATTTTGCTATTAAGAATTTTAGTCTCAGTCTACTTTCAATTAACTGTTGTACAACAGAGGCTTCAGTATATGAGTAAAGTAAAGCAATTTCATTTTTCAAGTTTGAGTATTAATCACTGGAAAAAATCCAAATCTAAAGAAATGCACAAATTAAAAGTGCGGAAGTTTTATTTATTTTACATATAGCTTGGAGCACATGGCTGTTTGATTTGGTACGTATTCTATTGTTTATTTCTGTTCAAGTCAGTAAAAAAGCTCAGATGTTCAGACAACAATGTAAAATCCAATTTGCAAAATAAGTAAGTCCTTGCTTTTATTCTAAATTTCTTTGATGACGTTACGTTGAGTTCACTGAAAGTCATTGTCCACGTAACAAAGTTCAATACAAACATACAGTTTAATTGCATGTTTTCTAATCATTACTCGATTGTTTTTTTTTCAAAATTTAATGACAAACTTAACATAAGAGTGACTTCTCAGTTTGCTTTATCATTACATTCTCACTTGAAATTAGTGTCAAAAAACGTGACAACTTTCCGTTGCCACGTCAATGTTTAATAATACATGTCTTTCTTTCTTATCATCTTGTACAGAATTGTGGTTGTAAATTGCCTAGTGGGCTGGCGGCCATTAATTACACTACTGGTCATAAAAATTGCTACACCACGAAGATGACGTGCTACAGACGCGAAATTTAACCGACAGGAAGTAGATACGGTGATATGCAAATGATTATCTTTTCAGAGCATTCACCTACAACGTGCTGACATGAGGAAAGTTTCCAACCGATTTCTCATACACAAACAGCGGTTGACCGGCGTTGCCTGATGAAACGTTGTTGTGATGCCTCGTGTAAGGAGGAGAAATGCGTACCATCACGTTTCCGACTTTGATAAAGGTGGGATTGTAGACTATCGCGATTGCGGTTTATCGTATCGCGACATTGCTGCTCGCGTTGCTCGAGATCCAATGACAGTTACCAGAGTATGGAATCGGTGGGTTCAGGAGGGTAATACGGAACGCCATGTTGAATCCCAACGGCCTCGTATCACTAGCAGTCGAGATGACAGGCATCTTTTCCGCATAGCTGTAACGGATCGTGCAGCCAAGTCTCGATCCCTGAGTCAACAGATGAGGATGTTTGCAAGACAACAACCAACTGCACGAACAGTTCGACGACGTTTGCAGCAGCATGAACTATCAGCTCGGAGACCATGGCTGCGGTTACCCTTGACGCTGCACCACAGAGCGCCTGCGATGGTGTACTCAACGACGAACCTGGGTGAACGAATGGCAAAACGTCATTTTTTCGGATGAATCCAGGTTCTGTTTACAGCATCATGATGGTCGCATCCGTGTTTGGCGACATCGCGTGAACACACATTGGAAGTGTGTATTCGTCATCGTCATACTGGCGTATCACCCGGCGTGATGACATGGGATGTCATTGGTTACACGTCTCGGACTCCTCTTGATCGCCCTCATTGCACTTTGAACAGTGGACGTTACGTTTCAGATGTGTTACGACCCGTGGCTCTACCCTTCATTCGATCCCTGCGAAACCCTACATTTCAGCAGGATAATGCACGAGCGCATGTTGCAGGTCCTGTACGGGCCTTTCTGGATACAGTAAATGTTCGGCTGCTGTCCTGGCCAGCACATTCTCCAAATCTCTCATCAATTGAAAACGCCTGGTCAATGGTGGCCGAGCAATTGGATCGTCACAAGTCGCCAGTCACTACTCGTGATGAACTGTGGTATCGTGTTGAAGCTGCATGGGCAGACGTATCTGTACGCGCCATCCAAGCTCTGTTTGGCTCAATGCCTAGGCGTATCAAGGCCGTTATTACGGCCAGAGGTGGTTGTTCTGGGTACTGATTTCTCAGGATCTATCCACCCAAATTGCGTGAAAATGTAATCAGATGTCAGTTCTAGTACAATATATTTGTCTAATGAATACCCGTTTATCATCTGCATTTCTTCTTGGTGTAGCAATTTTAACGGCCAGTAGTGTATTTCCTTTTCGTTCATTAGTGTAACTTTTACATTCACGATCAGTGGTACTCCTTTTCTGTTCAGTTTTATTCGTGAGTGATTCCACAAAATAACTTTCATTGTTCCAAATTATACCCCCGTTCAGTTTAATTACTTTTTATTTTTGGTAGACTTTTCCATCAGAAGAGTCTGTTGTACACTTTCCTCCTACTTATCGGTATTATTCCTTCGGGAAAGCTAGCCTTATCCAATTTTATATCGGAAGCAGGCCGATTGGTAACGGGGAGGTTACATGCTCTTTCAGAGGAAGCATCCCGAAATTTGCCTGAAGCGATTTAGGGAAGTCACAGAAAACCTAAATCAGGATGGCGGGACGCGGGTTTGAACCGTCGTCCTCCTAAGTGTGGGTCCAGTGTGCTAACCACTGCGCCACCTCGCTCGATATATGTGGTTGTAATTAAACTTTCGGTACTTTATCCAAAGTAGAGGAAAACTTTTTCCGTGTGGATACTCAGCTTATGGGAACGATGTCCAGACTGTGTGTTGCAATATTTTCGTTGTTGGTAGTGGTAGTGTCATGACTTGCCGCTATGCGCCTATACTGGTACGGTGACGTAGGGTTGAAACACGAGCGTCAGTGTACACTCCAGCTCCAGACAGTGAACATGTGTCTAGACAACGTGAGCAGGGCTTTACTCTTAAAGCTGTTTTATCAAAACAGCAGCAGTAGAGCGCTGTCGCTCGTCGCGAGTCTCGACGCATTAAAGGAATCTGGAAAGGTCCTCTTTCCACATCGGAGTTGAAGACAAAGATTCGGAAGTTCTAAGTAACCTATTCAGGAATGGCTTGTGGGTGTGGCCGACGGCTAATTGTTGAACAGGTCACTGTTGCCCTGGCTGAGAATGCTGGACACGGTGTGCGATCTTCAAGAGGTGGACGATCTGTGTCACGACAGCTGAGCATTCCGTGGGCCATCGCTCGGAAAGTGCCGCGAACAGTTGTGGAATGGTATCCATAGTACGGCTCCGGGCCGTCTTGGATGGAGATGGCCGTCGCAGTAAGCAAATTTCGTAGCCTGGACCGTAAACATGGTACGCAATTAACTAATGTTACCCTCTTATGTGTAAATTTAAATGTGTTCATTTCAATGATATATTCGATATTTGTCCTCCACATCACCTTACAAATCTTCCCACAAAGTTTCATTGTCCTACGATCATTTGTTTTTCATGGGGGCCCTCTCAAGTACCGAAAGCTTAATCATGAACACCCTGTACAGATGACGTTCTACTATCGGTATGGCTATGATTGCAAGCACCAGTAATGATAATCATTAATAATAATCCTTATCTATAATAATCCTTATCTACATAAACGATTTTGGAGACAATCTGAACAGCCGTCTTCGGTTGTTTGCAGATGACGCTGTTGTTTATCGACTAATAAAGTCATCAGAAGATCAAAACAAACTGGAAATCGATTTGGAAAAGGCATCCGAATGGTGCGAAAAGTGGCAGTTGACCCTAAATAACGAAAAGTGTGAGGTCATCCATTAAAAGGAACTAGTTAAACTTCGGTTACACGATTAATCAGTCTAATCTAAAAGCCGTAAATTCAACTAAATAGCTAAGTATTACAATTACGAACAACTTAAATTGGAAGGATACACATAGAAAATGTTGTGGGTAAGGTTAACAAAAGGCTGTGTTTTATTGGCAGCACGCTTAGAAAATGTAACAGACCTAGTAAGGAGATTGCCTACACTACGCTTGTACGTCCTCTTTTAGAATACTGCTGCACAGTGTGGGATTCTTACCAGATAGGACTGACGGAGTACATTGAAAAACTTCAAAGTAAGGCAGCAATTTTGTATTATCGCGAAATATGGGAGAGAGTGTCACAGAAATGATACAGGATTTGGGCTGGACATTATTAAAACAAAGGCGTTTTTCGTTGCGACGGAATCTTTTCATGAAATTCCAATCACCAACTTTCTCCTCCGAGTGCGAAAATATTTTGTTGACACCGACCTACATAGGGAGGAACGATCACCACGATAAAATAAGTGAAATCAGAGCTCGTACGGAAAGATGTAGGTGTTCATTCTTTCCGCGCGCTATACGACATTGGAATAATAAAGAATTGTGCAGGTGGTTCGATAAACCCTCTGGCAGGCACTTGAATGTGATTTGCAGAGTATCCATGTAGATGTAGATTAATAGTTGACATTTAATCAAACTGAAGGGTGTGACCTTTTGTGTTCAGGCAATAATTTATTACGTCGACATCACCACTAATTACTACAAAACATCCACATTTTGGGTTTCGGCATATTAGGTGCCATCTCCAGATATGACTATAATCCACAAACAGTTTTCCCATAACCTATAGACTTTCTCCAGACGAGCATGTTCCCTCCTCCGACCTGGACCCTTACGACGGTACTAGCCAATGGTCATATGTGTTGTGGAGTATAAAATGTGATTCACCTGGAAAGGCCACTTGTCGCTCGCCTCTCAGTGGACGCCCAGTTACGGTATTGGGGTTTAGAGTCCAACCTTCGTTGTCGATGAACAGAAGTCGGCATGGGTGAGGGGTCTGCTGCGGAGGCAGCAACGTCCGACGAACGGTCGTTGAGGAGACATTGCTAGCAGCCTATTGTTTCAGCTGGGTGGTCGGTTGCACAACAGTTGCTAGTCTATTCGTCTGTACACATCTACGAACAGTGTTACATGTGCACTGAACATCACGAAAAACTGTGATTAAAGTATCAAAAAAATTTACACACGTCTTTCCTTTTCGTGCTAAAACAGATTGATAGTAAAAATTTTATCGTGTGTGTTCTTCATTTAGGGATCAGGAAAGCGGGGAATAGTTCTTTAAAACACAATTAACTGTAAAAAGTAAAAATTCTAATATTTTATTCAGGGCCCAGTCACATCAACGTGACCACTGCCTGTATTCGACTTCCACGTGCAGTAACCACACACAGACAGCATGTAACATCCACGAGGTAAATTTTAGCTACAGCGCGACGACAGGAAATTATGCCTGTAACAGTTATAAACATTATCTATCCGACATATGAAGAAAACAGAGAACTAAAACGAAGATAAATATTAATTATTTATATAATATTTTATGATGTAATTGGACATATCGATGTGTATCATACAAAGACAATGATAATTGTAAATTCCTTTTATTATATGCGTTTGTCTTCCTTTGTTTTTACCTTTTTTTGGTTGGCTTTTGTAGGTTGCGGACGCAAGACGCATATCAAACTGAGGTCTGTTAAGAAATTGTAATTATCTGTTAATTATTACTTGAGAATAGGGTTCATTATTATTATAAATATGAGTGTATATTTATTTGCAACTTTAATTCCTCTCTCAATAAGCATTATCTGCGTTAATTATCTCTTTCCGCTGCAAGGAGCGCAGCGATTGATGATAGCGATTTCTATCGCGTTTTCATCTGTGTTTCTTACGAAAGTATCAAAGATTTGCTTGATGAAAATTAGTCTAAATAGTGCACAATGTGAAAGTAAAGTATAATAAGCATTTCAAATACTTATCCTGTTAAAAGGAAATTTGCTCTTACAACAGCAAGTCTCTATCGATTGTCTCTATCAATTGTCTGCCGCCATCTTAACAATTATCTCAGTGGCAGATTCAAATTACGCAACTCTGCAGACAGAAATGCCGAAGGTAATAAAAATGTGTAAAATTAAACGTGCACCGGTGGTCCCGAACACATTTTAATGAAAATATCTCGAATCAGATTGGTTCTTTGAAAACAGTGCTCATAACACGATCCATATAACAAACTTTTCTTACTGATACATGGAGCCGAAATAAATTACGCACGAGTAGCGAAGAATAATGTTTCAGGTAACATACGTCAGTGTTGTGCGCGGCTGATATTCGGTGGTTTTAATGATCATTTTGCTGAAGATAACTGTTTCTATCATAATCAATAGTTGTATAGAAACTGTTGTATCAACTGTGATTTAGTGAACATCTTACAGACAACACTTTAACACAACGTTAACTTGGATTTCTTTAGCAACTTGACCAAATCTTTAGCCGGGAGAAAAAATTATTTTGTAATTAGTCACTGTAATGAAATAACATTATCATTTTCATTTATGAATTAGTTAAATACCAAACCACTGAATAACACAACGAACGCCACAAGCACGTAGCAGCACTAGCAGTGGAGTGTCTATAAAGCGTGTCGGGGGACACGGAAACCAGTGCAGCCGTTGTCGTAATGCAGAAACCGAGCGAGTTTCCTGATGACCGAAAGGGCGTGATCATTGACTTTCGGGCCAAGTGTCGAAGCATTTCCTAAACGACTAAGCCCGTAAACGGTTGATGACCCATAGACGGCAGGGGTGAACGACACTTTGGGACAACGACTGCACTGTTTTCCGCATCCTCCAACACGCCTTATTTACCCTCCACTGCTAGTGCTCCTACGTACTGTCTGTGCGTGGTTATTGCACGTAGACATCGAATACAGGCAATGGTCATATTAATGTAACTGGACCCTGTATAAAATATTAAAATTTTTACTTTTTACGGGTTTGTTGTGTTTCACAAAACTATTCCCCTCTTTCGTAAGCCCTAAATGAAGAGCACACGATAAAATTTTTGTTATCAGTGTGTTTTACCATGTGACGGAAAGATGTGTGTAAATTTTGTTGATACATTTGGGACTAGAATGAGATTTTCACTCTGCAGCGGAGTGTGCGCTGATATGAAACTTCCTGGCAGATTAAAACCGTGTGCCCGACCGAGACTCGAACTCGGGCACACAGTTTTAATCTGCCAGGAAGTTTCATATCAGCGCACACTCCGCTGCAGAGTGAAAACCTCAATCTGGAAACATCCCCCAGGCTGTGGCTAAGCCATGTCTCCGCAATATCCTTTCTTTCAGGAGTGCTAGTTCTGCAAGTTTCGCAGGAGAGCTTCTGTAAAGTTTGGAAGGTAGGAGACGAGGTACTGGCAGAAGTAAAGCTGTGAGTACAGGGCGTGAGTCGTGCTTCGGTAGCTCAGTTGGTAGAGCACTTGCCCGCGAAAGGCAAAGGTCCCGAGTTCGAGTCTCGGTCGGGCACACAGTTTTAATCTGCCAGGAAGTTTCATATCAGCGCACACTCCGCTGCAGAGTGAAAATCTCATTCTGGAAACATCCCCCAGGCTGTGGCTAAGCCATGTCTCCGCAATATCCTTTCTTTCAGGAGTGCTAGTTCTGCAAGTTTCGCAGGAGAGCTTCTGTAAAGTTTGGAAGGTAGGAGACGAGGTACTGGCAGAAGTAAAACTGTGAGTACAGGGCGTGAGTCGTGCTTCGGTAGCTCAGTTGGTAGAGCACTTGCCCGCGAAAGGCAAAGGTCCCGAGTTCGAGTCTCGGTCGGGCACACAGTTTTAATCTGCCAGGAAGTTTCATATCAGCGCACACTCCGCTGCAGAGTGAAAATCTCATTCTGGAAACATCCCCCAGGCTGTGGCAAAGCCATGTCTCCGCAATATCCTTTCTTTCAGGAGTGCTAGTTCTGCAAGTTTCGCAGGAGAGCTTCTGTAAAGTTTGGAAGGTAGGAGGCGAGATACTGGCAGAAGTGAAGCTGTGAGTACCGGGCGTGAGTCGTGCTTCGGTAGCTCAGATGGTAGAGCACTTGCCCGCGAAAGGCAAAGGTCCCGAGTTCGAGTCTCGGTCGGGCACACAGTTTTAATCTGCCAGGAAGTTTCACATTTGGGACTATTTTTCACGATATTCAGTGCACATGCAATGCTGTTTATAGATTATGACAAAATTATTTGTGTAATATTTTCACATTTCAAGTTGGCGGTTACTACGCTGAAACCGGTTATGTGACTGTTTATTGCAATTGGTGGTCAACTTGACAAAAAAGATTATTCTCTGAATGTTAATGAGTTCAGTGCTTTCGACGTTGTGTTTGATGACATTATAAACATGAAGGATTATGAAAGTTTGAAATTAAACATTAACTGTCACGAAACAGAAAGCACATGGTTTCAATAGAAGGTTCTGTAGACGAGGGAGAGAAAGCAGACAGGGGGAAATTTGTTACATAGGACAGCAGGCTAGTATTTGGCAGAGGGTGGCCTACTGACCGTCTAATGAGGTTGGAAAGGAGTTTGCCTTTTCTGCGGTTTTAAGGAAGATCGGCTACTTTCTCATTCTCGAAAACGGAAACAGTATTCCTTGTTGCACATAATAGATGTTTGTGGAATTTATGCCGATTATTAGATTTGTTTGGCCTCCAAAGTAAGTGGAGCACAGTAGAACACAAAAAATTGTCGGTAATTCTATAACAAATAGGCGCAAGTGATCCTGCGGAGGATTCACGATTGGTGCGGCTGATGGCAGTTGACCCTGAATATTATTTAATTTTATAATGAAACAATTATTAGGAAAAGCATCTACAGACCTGAGATTCGTTGGGACAGTATTAAGAAAACTTATTGATTCATGAAGGAAGTTGTTAACAAATCCTCCGACAAATCCTTATGTGATGCTCGTCTGTCTCGGCGCCTTACCAGGTCGAACTAATAGAAAGGGGAGAGAGGATCCAACGAATAATAGTACTGTTCGTCACAGGCTCGTCTGGTAAGCGCGAGAGTCCAAAGAAGATATTCGTAACACTCCAGTGGTAAAAGCTACTCTTACAACATAGCAGTCGTGCATCATGCATAACTTTACACTTGAAACTACGAGGTGGTACGATCCTTGTGAGGGGTCCACTTGTCCGTGGAGCCCGATTTTGTAATATATTTAATGGAAAATGACATGTAATGGTTATCACATGCAGAAGAGATTATATCTTTGACGCCACTGTACCAAAGATGTTGCGTGAGTCTCAGAATCGATTGTAACTAGGGGCGCGCAGAGCGCAGTAGTAGTTGCCGTTGCTCTCTGTTAAAGGTAGAGTGTAAGACTTAAAGCTAGTGGCTAGCTGTGAGAATTTAGATGTTGGCCTATGGACGCAGCGTAATACAGTTTCGTAAGGTAATGAAATGTGTATATTCACTTTTAAGTATGCAGCAACGCATTGTGGATTTTGCTATTCTAACAGTACCGTCCCTTGAATGTAGGAACCAAGTATGTTCCATCAGATTTAATATATAGGTTCATTAGGTGTGCCCAACTTGTAATTTTGTGTACTTTGTAAATCTGATACAGACGAGTTTTGGGATCTATTTTGTCAAACGATGTCAGACCTTTTCCCATGTAACAATCCAAGTATTGTTAACTACGTCAGTAAGTGAGAATTGTACAACAGCTGAGAAGTTGACTGATTTTGAAGTTAATGTAAAATGTTTCATATTAGATTTTGTGAAGGAGAAACTTTATTTTGAATACAAGTTTCGAACTGAAGAATTCGGTCTTAGCATATCCTGTTACCATGTCGTGTGAAGCTATTTTACAGCCGACATTGCACTTCGGTGAGCCAAGATTGAATATTTTGTATGCCTACTGTGGAGAGAACAGAATACCAAGATTACATCCGTTCCTACTCAAGAGCTAAGGAAAATTATTTAATTGTTTATTTTCATAGAGAATTTTATCAGTTTATTGAACAGTTCCATAGAACTCGGTGCTCAAGAGACTGAGTAAACTTCGGAGGGATGGATTCCGTTATAGACACGTTATAGGCATTACATACTGGTTTTCCAGATTAAGTTGTTTAATTTTTCTTTGGCTTACAGTAAAACCGATTAAGCACACCATTTGCTCAACAACACATCACACAGTAAATCTGGATAACAGAAAGTTATTTTTAAAGAAATATACATTTGTAACAAAGACAATTATATAAAGAACGTTACACCCTCAAAGTGCCAGTCAATACATTACTTCCTCCTGATGTGTTGGTGAATGTGCCAACACCTTGTAGATAGAGGAGGCCGAAATGCACGCTATCTAGCGCAGACGGGCGTGAATTCTGGAACAGGATAAGTAGTGAATTCTAATAAGAAAAGTATGCAGCTCCTCTAATACTTAACTTTTATTTATCCTTGTTGTGAATACAGCATTCTTGAGGAGACATTTCATACGATAACTATCAAACTATGTAAGGCTAATGGCGCCTTGCTAAGTCGTAGCCATTAACTTAGCTGAAGGCTATTCTGTCTCTCGGCAAATGAGAGCAAAGGCTTCGTCCGTATAGGCGCTAGCAACGTCGTCGTACAACTGGGGCGAGTTCTCGTACGTCTCTCGAGACCTGCCGTGTGGTGGCGCTCGGTCTGCGATCACACAGTGGCGACACGCGGGTCCGACATGTACTAATGGACCGCGGCCGATTTAAGCTACCACCTAGCAAGTATGGTGTCTGGCAGTGACACCACACCTCCCATATACACTACCGGATCAAAAGTAATCGCACGCCAAAACGCGATGCATAACTGTTGTTTAGATTTCAAGAGAGCAAGACTCACCGGTATGGTATGAGGTGGGAAGCATTGTACTGTTAACAGGGAAGCAATAACAGAAGGACTGGTGGCTCAGGAGAACTCAATGACTTCGAACATATAAATATTGAATGTCACCTGAGTAACAAAATGGTTCAAATGGCTCTGAGCACTATGGGACTTAACATCGGAGGTCATCAGTCCCCTAGAACTTAGAACTACTTAAACCTAACTAACCTAATGACATCATACACAACCATGCCCGAGGCAGGATTCGAACCAGCGACCGTAGCGGTCGCGCGGTTCCAGACTGCAGCGCCTAGAACCGCTCGGCCACGCCGGCCGGCAGTAACAAAATCAATAGAAATATTTCAGCCCTCCTAAATAAGCCAAAGTCAAGTGTTGGTGACGTGACTGTGAAGTGGAAAAGGGAAGTAACAACCACAGATAAGTCAAGACCGAGCCACACTGTCGGATAGGGACCTCGAGCATTGCAGAGCGTGGCTGTAAAGTATGGTATGAAATTAGCGGAAAGTTCCAAAGTACTGTCACGAGCCACACATTTTTATAGTCAGTGACAGGCGACGCTTGAGGTGGTGTAAACAGCGACGCCACTGGACAACAAATGAACCGTGGATGTCTGGAAATAAGAGATTTTCAGTAAAGGATCACGCCATACCCTTCGGTAATCTATTAGAAGGGCTTGGGTTTGTCGATTTCCTGGAGAACGTACCTGCCATAATGCGTAGTGCCAACAGTGAAGTATGCAGCAGGTGATGTTATGGTATGGAGGTATTCTTCGTGGATAAGTTCTGGTCTCCTCAACGCGCTTAAGAATGCGCTAAACGCAGAACGATATGAACCAATTTTACAGCACTGGGTACTGAGTTAAATGGATAAACAGCTCGGAGACAATGGTTGTCTGTATCACCGTGCAATAAAACCTGTCGTAAAGCAGCATCTCTGGGGAATGGTTTTGTGGACAACAACATTCCATGGACTGACCTACCCAGAGTCCCGATCTGAACACAACGGAACACCTTTGGGATGAATTACAACATTGACTCCGTTCCAGACCCCGGCGTCCAACTTCATTATATTGACCAGATTCGGCTCTTGAGGAAGAATAAGTTCCCCCCCCCCCCCCCCCCCCCACACACACACAGTAATTCAGACAAGTCAATGGAAGCTTCCCCAGCAGAGTTCAAGTCATCATACAGGCGAAGGGTGGATACACTTCACTTACTGGTGTCCAGAGACTTTTAAACACAGTAATTTATATGTAGCCATACGATCACGATGACAAAATACAAGAAATTAGTATTGGTAATTCTATGTTTATAGCATTTAATTGATGAAAGGAGAAAATATAAAAATGCAGTAAATAAAGCAGACAAAAAGGAATACAGACGTCTCACAAATGAGATTGACAGGAAGTGCAAAATGGCTAAGCAGGGATGGCTAGAAGACAAATATAAGGATGTAGAGGCTTATCTCACTAGGAGTAAGATAGATACTGCTGACACCAAAATTAAAGAGACCTTTGGAGAAAAGAGAACCACTTGTATGAATAACAAGAGCTCAGATGGCAACCCAGTTCTAAGCAAAGAAGGGAAAGCAGAGCGGTGGAAGGAGTATATAGACGGTCTATACAAGGGCGATTTACTTGAGGACAGTATTATGGAAACTGAAGAGACTGTATGTGAAGGTGAAATGGGAGATACGATACTACGTGAAGAGTTTGACAGAGCACTGAAAGACCTGAGTCGAAACAAGGCCCTGGGAGTAGACAACATTCCATTAGAACTACTGACGGCCTTGGGAGAGCGTCCTGACAAAACTCTACCATCTGGTGAGCAAGATGTATGAGACAGGCGAAATACCCTCGGACTTCAAGAAGAATGTAATAATCCCAATCCCAAAGAAAGCAGGTGTTGACATATGTGAAGATTACCGAACTATCAGTTTAATAAGTCACAGCTGCAAAATACTAACGTGAATTCTTTACAGACGAATGGAAAAACTGGTAGAAGCCGACCTCGGGGAAGATCAGTTTGCATTCCGTAGAAATATTGGAACACGTGAGGCAATAGTGACCTTACGACTTATCTTAGAAGAAAGATTAAGGAAAGGCAAACCTACGTTTCTAGCATTTGTAGACTTAGAGAAAGCTTTTGACAATGTTGACTGGAATACTCTGTTTCAAATTGTAAAGGTGGCAGGGTAAAATACAGGGAGCTAAAGGCTATTTACAATTTGTACAGAAACCAGATGGCCAGCCGGAGTGGCCGAGCGGTTCTAGGCGCTACAGTCTGGAACCGCGCGACCGCTACGGTCGCAGGTTCGAATCCTGCCTCGGGCATGGATGTATGTGATGTCCTTAGGTTAGTTAGGTTTAAGTGGTTCTAAGTTCTAGTGGACTGATGACCTCAGCAGTTGAGTCCCATACTGCTCAGAGCCATTTGAACTATTTTTGAGAAAGCAGATGTCAGTTATAAGAGTCGAAGGGCAAGAAAGGGAAGCAGTGGTTGGGAAAGGAGTGAGACAGGGTTGTACCCTCTCCCCGATGTTATTCAATCTGTGTATTGAGGAAGCAGTAAAGAAAAAACAAGAAAAATTCGGAGTAGGTATTAAAATCCATGGAGAAGAAACAAAAACTTTGAGGTTCGCAGATGACATTGTAATTCTGTCAGAGACAGCAAAGGACTTGGAAGAGCAGTTGAACGGAATGGACAGTGTCTTGAAAGGAGGATGTAAGATGAACATCAACAAAAGCAAAACGAGGATAATGGAATGTAGTCGAATTACGATGCGTGATGCTGAGGGAATTAGGAAATGAGACACTTAAAGTAGTAAAGGAGTTTTGCTATTTGGGGAGCAAAATAACTGATGATGGTCGAAGTAGAGAGGATATAAAATGTAGACTGGCAATGGCAAGGAAAGCGTTTCTGAAGAAGGGAAATTTGTTAACATCGAGTATAGATTTAAGTGTCAGGAAGTCGTTTCTGAAAGTATGTGTATGGAGTGTAGCCATGTATGGAAGTGAAACATGGACGATAAGTAGTTTGGACAAGAAGAGAATAGAAGCTTTCGAAATGTGGTGCTACAGAAGAATGCTGAAGATTAGATGGGTAGATGACATAACTAATGAGGAGGTACTGAACAGAATTGGGGAGAAGAGGAGTTTGTGGCACAACTTGACAAGAAGAAGGGACCGATTGGTAGGACATGTTCTGAGGCATCAAGGGATCACAAATTTAGCATTGGAGGGCAGCGTGGAGGGTAAAAAAGGTAGAGGGAGACCAAGAGATGAATATACTCAGCAGATTCAAAAGGATGTAGGTTGCAGTAAGTGCTGGGAGATGAAGAAGCTTGCACAGGATAGGGTAGCATGGAAAGCTGCATCAAACCAATCTCAGGACTGAAGACCACAACAACAACAACAACAGCATTCATAAACTTTGAGAATGTTTAATAACTTTCTTGGGTTGGAAGCTCCAGTCGACATTTTTTTCCGTCTTTGAAAATTAACTTTGCATATTTAAACTCTACCTTATACGAAACACAATGCAATTTATATGAGGAGGGAGGGGGGAACCAGGACGGTTCATGCTCATTCCAAATTACTCCCCTTTGTCCTCTACCTCTTCAACAGTCCGGTATAGCAGGTCTCGCCCATCTTGTCCTGGCATAATACTAGTACCTCCAGGAAATGAACTTTGTTGCTGAAATGTTTGTCTGAGGAAAAATAATGCCTTACAAGGAGACAATACAACAGAGATATCCAAAATGCCCGCCACCATGCCAGGGGAAGAATTCAGTTATTTATGATTACATGAAAGCGGGCGAAATTTAATGAGCGACTGCATACTTTAGCCAGCATGTTTCATTGACTACATGAGGATTTACACTGAGTTGGCAAAACATTTGGACGACGATATGCACATATACAGATGGCTGTAGTATCGCCTACACAGATACAACAGCACAGTGAAATGGCGGAACGGTCAATCGGCAACGAAGCGCTGGGTATCATTTTGCTGAGGAATTAAACTGCTGTGGTTATGCCATATAAAGAGGAAATAGTTAACGCCAAAATGGATTTTCTATTGGACCAACTGCCTGGAAAATGCAGCAGCTTCTTGCTGACGACTGTTACAGTTTGTATCTGGACATAATGGAAGATTTTACCGGGATTTTTAGCAAAAAATGAGATGTGCGATCACCAAATATCAGTTCACGACTGCAGTGTGCAGTGACACTTCCAAATAACAGTATCGTGATCGCGAACAACAATAATACTGTTGGAATCGAATGTTTAACCTGGATGAACACAAAGTGAAAAATGAAAGTATGTAACAAATTTGTGTGTCAAATCACAAACCCAAATGGATGCAAAAAAAACCATCTTAATGATTTTATAAAGTGCCCCATTACGTGTTTACGAGAAACGTTTTTGGCTAAGCAACATGGGACCATGACGGGCGGCTGTATCATACAACTAGAGAATGGCTGATTTGTTTTGCCTTGTCGAAGACTGCCTAAGTGTGTTACACATCAACAAACAGTACTTTCGCTGTATTCCACTGTAATCTGTGGCAGGTGTTTGTATTTAGTGTAAACTATCGGACAGTTTACCGAGCAGTTGATGTGTTATGTCTGACAGTGTTGTCAACGAAACTTTCTGGATATCCCGTAAATTGCCGTACTTGCAGAAAAATTATGGATTTTAGGACGTTTACTGTATTAGATGATACACGAAAAATCTCATTACAAACGGTGCGTCTGGTCTTGCCAAAGACGATCTCGCTTACAGAATAGTTGCTGTGTTGTGTGTGAAAGTGTGTTTCAGCATTTCTTCTGGGCAAAAACAATACATGAATCTTGACTGTGGTCCTTGATATATGCTCTCAGTACATCGAGAGAGAGAGGGAAAAAAAGCCAAAAGTGACGATTTTAGCACTTCATTGCTTTTTTAATGAACATAGCACTTCTTTGGTGCACATCCAGTACAGGAGACAAAATTTTAACATTTCTTCAGTACATCTATGGAAAGGGCTACAACAGTGTGCAACCTGTACCCAAGGATCAATACATGTGACAGGCGAAAATCACGTGCTATCATTTTGTGAACTGTCTCACGTTTTTCCACAAACTTCACTTTCCTAGTAGATGAAACAAATTGTGTGATCACTATAGTTTACAAGGGAATTATCCAATTCCACATGTCTAAACCTGCCCTACAATTTTTCACACAGGAAGAATACAATGAAATAAATGTACTGCCAGAATTTTAGCCGCTAAGGCACAATGCAGGTATTTTTAAATAAATGTAGAGCTACACATTTTTTCCACACGAAACATCGCTTATAACGGCGCTTTGTACAGCTCTTCCTACCTATCGCGCGATAGACGAATAAGCAGATGCAACTATTGCAAGAGAACGAAGTGCCCATACGCGAATTTTAAGCACTTAAACCACACCGAACTTGTCTCAAGCCATTAATTTTTTGAAATTCTTGCAGTTCATATCGATAGCTGAACTTTACAAGTGTAATTGTTACACAGGTGATTATCAGAAGAGGGAAAATCAAAGCAGCATATTATGTAACATTACAGACGGCTTCCATCAATCGGGACTTTGATTTGTTGACATTAAGTATTTTTAACAATTTATCCAGCGCAGTTCTTATGATAATTTTTAAATAATGAGTATCTTACAACAGTGAAGCAGTTCCTTGTTTATTCCCTATAATCGTCAAAAAATTTGAAGTGTCCATTGGATGATCAAAACAAACATTTTCCTTACACCAGGCAAATACGACAAAATAATAATGCACTCAGGTACTTCACAATAATTACTAGTTCTGTTCATACGGAATTGGAATAGAGTAAGAAATGGTCATGATTGTTGATCTGCATACTGTGCTGCGTGCCAGGTGTATTTGATCAAATTCGTAAAATGTGGTGATGCTAACTGCCAATGTAGAAATGGCAGAAGTTTAACAACACTGTTCCGAAACTTGAAGTAACAAGAGCTATGGGATATTATATTACCCGATAGTGTTCTAAAAAACGGTTTATAGTGTTGCAAATTTATTTCATTGAGAGGCTGAGTCGCACTATTACTTCCTAATTATATTAACAGCCTTTTCGTCTTCCTCCTGAAGAGAGAGGTATCGTTAACTTCAGGCCAAGAATCCAACAAAAGCAATTACTTGTTATCTGCAAATGGTAAGAAGACATTTCAGATGTAACGTAACACTGAAAATTATTCTCTCCCAGTTATTCAGATTTTCCTACAAACTTTTTTCAAATAAGTTGTCACTTTTTTTTTTACAATTTTCCCTAACTTGCTTTAATATTCTCGAAGACAGATACAAAGCTGCGGAATCAGGAATCCATTGATACTTATTACTGCCATTATTGTATGTGAATCTGTCACAGCGTTTATCGACTGCACAAGCGACTTTATCTTCGTTTTTCTCTCGAAATGATAAAGTGCGGTTTACATGTAGTTCTTGCACGAGACCTGACTGATTAGCTTTATGCACAGCGTTTTCTTACGAAAGAAATAACCTTCGCATTAATGTAAGCAACGAATTTTTCTACAGTATTACCTGTTAATGACATGTGCTCTACACGTTTACTTGAGATAAATTCCGCAATTTTGCGACTTCCTTTCCCGTAGAATTTCCTGAACATGTTTAACCAGGTCGAAGTAGCCTGAAAATCAGTAGTGTTCACCTTAATTGTAATTCTGAGCATCCAGTCTCGTAGATCTCCCCCGGTAATTGTGCACTGACTCTCATGGGCAGTGCTAAATCTTGTGAATTGTTTTTCTTTCCCACTTTCGCGAGTTTCACTTCGGCACATATTTCGCACTTCGTGTAAATCTTTCATTCATTTATACACTTCATGTTCAGATTTTACGAAATGAAACTGGCTTTGCACGCCGCTTGAATTTAAGCTTTTCCTCAACTTCCCTTTTATTAAACCAAAAAAATTACATTCATTTCTTTGTCTCTGAAAGCTATTGCTGAACATGTTTTCTTTGGGCTTGGAAGTTACTATTATTGCCCTGGACTTTAATTAGCACATAAATCATCGTCCAAACCACAGTCCGTGAAATCATCTGAGTCGTTCCCTCTGTCTTATTACGTTTCCACAACTTGTAACGAATTGTCGACATTTTCGAATGAAAGTTCAGGAAATTAACTAATGGGTAATGCATCTGTAGGTCTTCAGGAGAAGTAGGTGATACCGATTGCACACCACGTTCTTCATATTTCATCTTCGTAACGTTGAAAACATTATTTTATTTCAAATTGCTATGCAATTCTGGACCATGCACGAAGACAGATGCAATTAGCAACCACTGATAATTATTATGGCCATTAAATGAGTTGCAGATTCGAGTGAATAGCAACCCTGCGATAAATTATGTCAGAGAAACTATCAACAGAAACTGAAATTCTCTTTACAGGTTACGATCACGTTGTACCATGTTGTCTGTTTGCTGTGTGCAGTCAATCAAGGATACGTGCCCACCATGTTGTGCATGTGCTGTCTGATACAGCTATGAGAAGGGTGTCAATTTCTCCAGCCGCCAACAGAGCTATGAATTTGGAAGTTTTCAACTTTTTTTTTAAAAAAAAATGTGTGTCTTAGCAGCTAAAATTTTGACATTGTGTTTCTTTCGGTGTATTTATTCTGCACGAAAAATTTCAGGTCAGGATTCGACATGTCGGATGCGACTATTGACTTGTTAGTCATTTTGGGAATAGTAATGGCGATAACATATTTTGTATAAACCTATAACAGTATTGCTGATTAAGAATGAATTACCTTACTGACCGAGCTAAAAGTAATGACCACACATCTTAATAAACTTCACACACCCATTAAAAAAAGTGTGCAGGAACACACAACGACTGACTCTCAAATCGTACATATTCTTATAATACGTAAATAATTTATGTTTATTTAACCAAGACACAATTAAATATACATGTTCAGTGGAACATTCGATACTTAGTTTGTTGTGAGCATTACAAAACAGTGTTTTTTCTGCTTTATCTGTTCGATAATTGTCTAATGATTGACAATCACTTTGATAGTGGCAAAGTACTAAGACATGCAAGACATATCGTTCCACAGAATCATGGATTAAAATTTTTTGTTATTGACTCAACTCCAAAAGACAGATATTACTGTCACATGAATTAATAACATCCAAGGCGGAATATAATTCGTATCAAACTTGTTGTTTAAGAATGTAGCCATCTGAAGGTTATTTATCTTGAAGCGGCTTAGTAACTACTTTATTGTTTTTGTAAAGGATTGAACAGAATTTATTGCTCGGATGATGAGTGTGATAATAAAACTAGATTTTATATAGTAGTAACATGGTTGTTGTTTTTTTTATCATATCGCAATTATTTCACAAACGCCTTTCTCCTCAGCGCTATCTCTTGATGATAGGCTTGCACGTACTTAATTGTCTGTAATTCATGACCATAAAATTAGCGAGTGATATTACACGTCTTCTATAGTATTTGTTCTCTTATTTATTTCTTGGACTTGATCTACCATATATATTTCAGTTTGGAGTGTATTCCTCATCAAATATTGCTTTGTTCCCAATGATTATTACAAAATATCCCACCTTGTATTTCACCTCTGCAACCAACTGCAGCCATTACTGCTGTGCCGAGCAAAAAAACATGTCAAACATACCAGTGCTTTGCAGATGGATCAGACAGGAAGATAGATAAGCCACTGTAATAAGGAAAAAGAAGTCGCTAGAGAAGCACAGGTCACAAAATTGAAGCAACCGCCACACATACACTAACTCGCACAATACCTCGAGGAGAAAAAAGGCAATCCATCAAAGAGGTGGCTAGTCGCTGTAATAACGGTATTGACACTTTTTGTTCATAGATTAATACTGTTGCATAAATTAACAAAATAAAATTTTACCAATGGTAAAGCAACTACCCATGCAACATAGCACATTAGAGAGTGGTGTGGACTCTCGTCAGAAGAGGTGTGTAGGGACACACACACGTACTCATAAAATGGTATAAATTCTTTTGTAATCTAAATAATTTACATTTATTTACACAATTCACAACCAGAAATACATTTCCAACGGGAAAGTTTACTTTCTTATGCACATTACAAAAAAATATTTTATTTTTTACGGTATGTGATCGCTTGTTGCCAATGGCCATAAGATCATCAAGGAAACTGAATAAAAATTCCATTCATTTATGCGTGTCTGATAGAAAATTTAACATTTTCGAAGTTTCTGTGTCATATATCTAATGTCCTACATTAGTTTATCAACTTATCAAACAAATGATATAAAATTATGACAAACTGGAGTGGTATAGGTATGAAGGAATAACAAATTGTTTCCACAAAATCAAATGAGAAAGACTGAATAGTGGGGAACACATTTTCTGAAAACAGTGGTTTCTAATTTTTTTATACGAAAAGTAAAAGTTTTACTGAGAAAGCAACAAAAGAGAGAGACACAACCCTATTTTGTTTACGTAAAAAAATTTTTTAGAGATACGGCGGATGAGTCAGTATTTCACTTTCTGCAGCTAGACACATGGCTACAGGACACTGTGTCTCGCCTCAGAAAATGGAAACATTCTTCTTGTATGGCCACAGCCTTAAGATTTTATTAATTTCATTACACTTTATGTACACACAACTTTATGAACTTTGTATTTAACTCTCAGTGATATCTCGATAACTTCTTATCGCTTTCATTATCATATGGAAGTAGGTCCCTATGCAGTCAGCGAAGCCTATGGGCTATAAGGTTGCAGTAGTTCATTCTGTTTCTATGCCTTTCACTGACAGATGTCTCCGTCACACTAGCATAACATCTTTATGATAGTGCTACTATAAATAACTGCTGTCTTGCTCTGGCAGGCCTGTTGGGCATCCTGGATGTCTCTGCTGTAATGTCTCCTTGTGAAACATTATTTTTCCCCAATAAACATTTCATTATCAACTTTAATTACCCGACACTGCTTGAATTAATCCAGAACAAGTGGGTTAGATCTGTTCTCTTGGATTGGTGAGGAGGTAGGGAATGAGTAAGGGCAACTGCTGGTTACCTTCTAACACTTGTGTGTCGTTTTCTGTGGGTCGAGACGCTTTCCTGTAAAAATATTACACAATATTCATGGTTGTTTCTCTATTTTAGCCCTCAAAACTACTATGTACAAGTTTTCTTATCTTGTTTACAGCGCTCGCTCGAAATTACATTAATTGTAAAAGTGAATTTGTACAGGTTGGCTTGCATATATGCATTTCTATGGCTTGACAGCATGTCATCTACAAAGCAGTCAGAAGAATAAGCGTAAAAAGTTATTGACTGTCAAATACGTTTGCAGAGAGTAGTAGTTATGTATGTACTATATTAAAGTTTTCGTCCTCTGGTGCCTCTTCGTTGTGTTTTCTTGTTTTGTTGTAATTACTTATACATTTTTTACACGTCATCCTTACACATAGTGACAGATAGAGGCTATGTTATTTTCACATTTATTCGTTGTTTCGTTCTTGTCCATTATGGTGCTAATTTTGAATGACTGGTGCGAGTTTTGTGCTGTGTTTGCTGGGGAAGAAAAAATTTAATTTCCTTGTATTACTACTTTTTTGCGCAAGTTCTCCTCGTTTCGGCGGAGACTATTGCTTTCTCCGAGGATTTTGATATGAGTTTGCATAACATAAAGCTCGTCAGTGATTGGTTGTATAAAAAATACACGGAATTGGAAAAAAATCAGACGAGTTCATGTTGCAGTTAAGTCATACACAGAAACATTAACTGAAATGAAGAAAGAAACAAAAGAAAAAAACTTAATCACACCATGAATTTCATCACCTCAGTGAGTGAAGTTGTCATGGTGTGTGCCCAACATAACTTCCACGACGGACTTGTTAGTTTAACTAGCGTACATTTAACAAATCAAGAAATAAGATTAGACAAAAAGGGACCTTAACTCAAATATGTTACACAAAGTAATAGGATAGCTGATTACAGACGTTGAGTACACAATAAAACAATAGGAATCGCTGGAAAATCCAAATTTCGATGGCACCCTAGCAAGAGAGCTGGTGGCAAAAATGGTAATGCAAAGAAAACAAGAGCACATCTACTCCAAGGAAAACAGCAGAACAGAACAGTTTTAGAAAGTTACACAAAAGAGTATTAAGGAGTCATCACCAAAACAGATAAAGGAAGTGCACAGGGTCTTGTGAATTAAACGGAATGTATCCGCTAACCAAAAGAATTCCTAGATGAGAACATCATTAAATAAGTTAATGATCGCACAGAAGATTCATACTCATAAAAACCTTCAAAAGTACCATCACAAAAGGTTAAGGAAAGTACTTGATATGGAAGAACCCCAAAGCACCTGACTTAAACTGTCTACCAAATATACACAAACGTCCCACCTAGGTAGACTCAGTCATACATAAACACTCAAATTATACACTTTGAAAAACAACAGACATCTACAGAACACCAGTGAACTGATAAAAAAGATAAAATAAATAAATATAAGAGCAATTGTGAAGCTTACAGCCTTTGACATGACATATATACACACAAATGCCCCAGCAGAAGGAACAACCAGCATTATCAGTGGACAACTGTAGAAAGGAGAGAACACGAATGAATGCATGAAATAAATTGTAGCCATTTTAAAAATTACAAATAAATCTTTCACTTTCATTAAGAAGTTCTATTCACGGAAAGAAGGTCTAACAACGAACTCAGTGGCCTCCTTGCCAACATAATTCTGAACCGTTTTGAAAACAAAATATGTGATGAAATTATTCATGCAGAACAACATGAGGTTAATTTCTGATATCGGTAAACAGACTACATAATTTATCTCGTAGATGGTACAGACAACCAGATAAAACAGTTTCACAGCGACACAAACAAAGTTCACCGTAAAATAAAATTGGCCATTGAGAGAGAAGTAGATACAAAACAATTTCCTAGACACCATCGCATACAGAACCAACAACAAATGTAAATTTAGAATACATCAGAATCCCACAATCACATGTACAACTATTCACACCAGTCCATACACTCACTGACAACCGAACTTCCAAGTTTTATGTACATACTACAGAGACAACACTTCACTGGGTAAACTCAACAAAACATACGAACTAAATAGAATATGCCAGACAACGAGAGAGAACAAAACGGAAAATGTAAATGAAGAAAATCTTACTAGTCACAGCGAAGAGCCAGGAGCACCAACATATGAGAAACACAGATAACAGAGGGGAACAGGGACAACTCACAAGGAACAGTGCCTGACACATACTATCATACAACAACAAAACGTCCACAGGGTGATGAACATACTGAAGAAACAAGGACTGCAAATATTATACCGTACAAATAAGGCAGGACAGAAAGATATCGATACTAAGAACACCTCCACAGATAAATTTATCAAAGCTGGAATCCATCAGTTAAGTTGAAGTTCAAGCTATTCTGTCTACATTGGCCAAACACGTAGAAATTTTAAAACTACAATAGATATACCGAGATATCAGTACACACGCCACTTTCGCAGATCATCTCATACAAGAAAACCACCACCCAAATAACACTGAGACCGATGTCAAGATCCTCAGCGAAACCAATAGACTCTATAAAAAATTCACAGTAGAGGAACAGTGATACAAGGAAAGAATGTCTTAAATGAAAATACAACATTGTGTAACAAAACTATGTTTGCAACACTCAATTATATGAAGTCACTTATCCGTGTAAAATGTAGTATTCATACATGTACAGAAATCCAAAACTCTACCTCTCAATCCCCTACACACACATACACAATCACCCCCCCCCCCCCCCCCCCACACACACACACATACGCACATACGCACGCGCGCACCTGCACACAATCCAAATAAATATCATTCCCAATAGACGCATCACAAAAACGCGCACTAAGCATTCAAAATTAGCGCAACACTGGAGAAAAACAAAACGATGCTCAATTGAGAGGCGAAAATAACATGGCGCCTGACGATGAGTATGGCGACGTAAGTTTAGACACAAATCAGGTTTAGTGCTGGTAATGTGGTATATCAGTTGAGGCTGAAGAGTAAAAGGTGTGCAAAACGGTGTATGTAATTACAGCTAATGTAGGAAACATTCTAAACATGCACAACTGCACGGGGAACGCAAGCATGGGTCACAGTTCACTGTTAGTTCCAGAAAAAGTATTTCAAAATTAATAACCCTTTGAGTACAATATTCTATTTCTTTTGTAGATGCGATGCTGTCAAACCATAAGCAGCAATCAACTCAATCCGACCTTTACAAATCCGCTTTCACAATTAATGTAATCTCAGGTAAGGAATCAAAGCAAAATAAAAGCCCCCCTACGTTATGGGTTTAGGCCTAAAACAGAGAAACAGTCGAGAACTTCGTACTTCACAGAAGATATCACAGAGGTGTCAAAACATGTCTAGGTACACAAACGCAAACAAATTGTTTTCCACATGGTGGAGTTTAACTGGACTACAGTATTTGAAATTCAGAAAGTAGCAGCGATCTAAGACGTACATCAACGAAAGTAAAGCAAAAGTACGATAATGTAATCGAATTAAAGTGGATGTTTCAGAAGCAATTAGACTAATAAATAAAACGCTAAAAATAGTAGAAATGTTTTGTTGTTTGGGTAGTCGAGTAACTGATCATGACCTCAGTAGAGAGGATATAAAATGGAGACTGACAATAGCGAGAAAAGTATTTCCGAAAAAGAGAAACTTGTTAACATCAAAGATAAATCTAAAGGTTAGGAAATGCTTTATGGAGCTATTTTTCAGAAGTGTAGCCTTGTAGAGAACTGAAATGTAGATGATAAACATTAAAACAGGAGGCGAAATATGGTATTACAAAAGAATACTATGATTAGATAAGAAGATTGGAGAACTGATGAGGAGGTACACAGTCGAGTAGGGCAGAAAATAAATTTTTGGCACAACCTGACAAAAAGACAGGATCATTGACAGGACAGATGCAAAGGCCCCAAAGAATTGTCAATTTGGTAACAGAGGTATGTGTGGGGTGTAAAAATTGTAGAGGGAGACCCAGGGATGAGTATAGTAAGTGGCTTCTAATGAATGTAGATTGCAGTGGTTCCGCAGAGAAGAAGTGACTTGCACATGGTAGGTTAATGTAGAGAGCTGCACCAAAGCAATCTACGACCTGAGGACCATAGCAGCAGTAATAACAAGAAGTGATGTTTACCATTTGTTCTTCCCACACATCATGCGCGAATGGAACACGATGGAGGAAAATGAGGGTGGCTGTATTGGGACACTCCAACCACCAGCAACATAGGCATGTCCCTCGGGTTGCTGATGCTCCAGCCATACAGGCAAATTTGCTACAGGGAAGCACAAATAAACATTCGTGGTTGACAACAACATCATTGGGTTGTTTTTGTGTACAACTCCGGTAGACGCCCAAATCGTCTGCAGGTGGTGCCCATACCACCACTAGCGGTGCGACGGACCTGCCATTACTTTGTTCCACCTTATCACATGCCAGCAAGTATGCCAAAGTGTGTTTGCTGGAACAGTATTCAGAAACCATCCAGCCACAGAGCCCGCAGTTTCAGCCACCACACAAATCTATAAATTACGCCTCTGCAGCCACTACGGGTCTCACCAACACTGAGCTCAAGTGGACTCTGTAGATCACAAGATGCGACTGTGTTCAGGGACTGTCATCCAAGATTGGATCTGTCTGGACCTAGATTTGCACTATTGAACACTCTGTAGTGATTGAAGTCCGTCTCGAACATATTTACTTCAAGTGTTTGTGTATTTGACGCGAACTGTTGGAGACAACTATTCAGCATCAGTTATAGGTGAAGAAGACCATTTACTTGTGTCAGCTAATCATGCTAATTTGCTGCATATGTAGACATCAGTTCTGAATAATTAACGTAACGCTAATTAAAATGGAGAATGTATGGTTTTACCTCTGTTTGGAACACTTGTGTGGCGTTGGGAAGTCGTGCAAGGTTACTACCACAGTAGTGCCAGAATCACACTCCACTACGTATGCTTCGGTGGCTTGTGGAGTACAAAAAGAAAAGAAAAGAAGGCTGGGTTTAGCGCCCGTCGACATCGAGGTCATAAGAGACGGAGGACAAGCTCGGATTGTGTCAAGGACGGGGAATGAAATCAGTCCTGCCCTTTAAAAGGAAATATCCCAGTATTTGCCTGGTGAGGTTTAGGTAAATCACGGAAACCTAAATCGGTATTGCCGGAGACGAGTTTGAACCGCCCTCCTCCCGAAAGCGTGCTAACCGCTGTGTCACCTCGCCCGGTGTGTGGAGCACAGCTACAGATGTTTGTCTATGGACCTGTGCATCTGTCCTTCGGCCCTCCTTACGGGCGTGTACGTTCCGTGTGCTGCAGGGTGGGGTGGATAGGACGGCGCGCGCGGCCTTGGGCGGAGTGTCTCAGTTTGTGTGGACAGGACGGCAGCAACAGGTGCGGCGGAAGCGGGCGTCGCAAATCCCGGCTGAGCCGCGCCCGGAAAATCCAGACTGCCCAGGGCAGACCGTCTCGTATTCAGCGGCTCCGAATTAAAAGGGACTTCGCAAAAACTCACTGATGAGTTTATACGAGCGCCAGCGCTTCGATGAGAGAGGCGACCGAGAACGCGGCCCAGGGTGGCGCCTCGCGCGCTCTGCCATTCGAGCTGTACGTCGGTGCCTTCGTGAACAGTGCTATTTGTAACGTCACTATTTTTCCTAATATTTATTTACGATTATGTCTGAGACATACACTGAGGTGGGATAGTGACATGCACATATACAAATGGCAGTAGTATCGCGTAAACGAGGTATAAAAGGTCAGTACTTTGGCGGCGCTGTCATTTGTACTCTGGTGATTCGTGTGAAGAGGTTCCCGGTGTGATTATGGCCGTACGACTGAAATTAACAGACTTTGCACGCGATATGGTAGTTGGACCTTGACGAATGGGACATTCCATTTCGGAAATCATTAGGGAATTCAATATATCGAGATCCACAGTGTCAAGACTGCACCGAGAAAACCAAATTACGAGCATTACCTCTCTCTACAAAGAAAGCAGTGATAATCGAACTTAAGTGTCCGCAGCTCGTGGTCGTGCGGTAGCGTTCTCGCTTCCCACGCCCGGGTTCCCGGGTTCGATTCCCGGCGGTGTCAGGGATTTTCTCTGCCTCGTGATGACTGGGTGTTGCGTGATGTCCTTAGGCTATTTAGGTTTAAGCAGTTCTAAGTTCTAGGGGACTGATGACCATAGATGTTAAGTCCCATAGTGCTCAGAGCCATTTCAACCGTTTTTGAACTTAAGTTAGATGCAACATCTACTAAGATTTATCTTGTGAATTCTTATAATTTATATGCTTACTACAAGTGAACTACAACACGCACTTTAATGATCGAAGATGAATTAACTGTTATTGTTTCTATGCCCATTGCTGCATCAAAGCACAATTCTGAAATGTATAAAATTGCCTATCATGTGGCAACAAGCAGCCCTTCATTACATGTATGTGCTGTAACATTATTTACTGACAAGTAAGGATCGAAGGTATTTTTTATCTCTGAATGAGCATGATATGTACACATGTAAAGGTAGTTATAAGTTAATTTTCCCAGAATTGACAGTATTTTAGGCAGTAGTGAGTGCAACTGCGAGAAAGAACTTTTTGTGAACAGTCCTCCGAGATAGACGGCCCTAGGAATTTAAGGCATCTGTATCAGCCATTTCTTAAACGATCTTCTGAAGGTGTAATTTACTCTTTCAATTCGACTCTCGATGTCGCATTTAGACGTACAACCTCTGGTACGCCAGATCAATCTTTCACACTCAAATTAAACGGTAGGGGGTTAAGTTTTAATGCCACCCAGAGTGACTTATAATGTCATCTGTTTGATATCCCGTCTGTATTGCCAACTAGTTCTCATGCTTCTTGAAAGCTACCCTTAACGAGAATGTTATCAGTTTACTATAACGATTCGTACATACTAACTTATGCAAATCTTTCCTTGCCCATTCTTCCTAAGGATAATGATTTGATTACGGCTCTCCAAGAAAATATAATGACTACTAATAGTGACTAAAATGTCAGTAAAGAAGCAAATAGGATTAAGTCTTTGAATCTTCAAGTAATATTAATCCATATTTAATTGTCTGTGTTGCGTTATTCTTACTTTTATTAATTTGTCTTGTGTCTACAGAATACTCATTTTACTAAGGTTTGAAGCTCCTCTTCTCGTTCTTCCGTGTTTGCGATTTAAAAAATGGGTTATTTCGGAAATGAGCCTTATGAAAAAACAACTAGTTTATTTTTATATTTCCCCATCATCTCAAAAACAAAAACAACAGAACAAAATATATCTGTAACACTGAACAAAAAACTCCAAAAACACAATGCAATCATCACTAGAACAGACAAAGGGAATACACCAGTACTGATGAATGAGGCAGAGAACATCAACAAAACAGAAGACTTTATAGAGCAGAACAACATCATCAAGTTAATCAATGATCCTTCCATGAGGTATCAAAGAAGCATTCAAAAACACTTAAAACCCTCAGAGTCACAATCACCGAAACTGAAGCCGAATACATGGCACAAAAGAATCCCAAAGCGCCCAGTCTCAATAATTTACCAAATACGTATATACAAAAATAACTGTCCAATCAGGCCCATAATCAATTTCAAAAACGCACCATCTTACCACCTAGCTCGACACCTACATACAGTACTGCAGAAATTATACACTTTCACAGACAACAGAAACCTAAAAAATACCAGCGAACTAATAAAAAAGATAAAAGATATAAACATACCATCAACAGCAACTCTGGTATCTTTTGACATCACATCCATGTACACAAATGTGCCAGTAGAAGAAACAATTAGCATTGTGAAAAACCAGATGCAGTATGAAGGGGACATAACAAGTATACACATAGATGAAATAGAAGCCACTCTAAAGATTATAACAGAACAGAACTACTTCACTTTCAATAAAGAGTTCTATCTGCAAAAAGATGGCCTACCAATGGGCTCACCCATCAGTGGTCTACTTGCTAACGTATTTCTAAACCACACTGAAAACAAAATATTCAGTGAAATCATACATCCAAAACAGTACAAGATCATATACTGGTACTGATATGCAGATGACATCAGTTGCTCGATTGATGAAACACATACCTGAATTAAACAATTACACAGTGACATAAATACAGTTCACCCAAAAATAAAATTCAGCATTGAGACAGAAGAGGTAATAAAGCTTCATTTCTTAGACATTACCATACATAGAATCAACAACAAACATAATTTTGGAATTTTCAGGAAATCTACAGCTTCAAGTACAACCATCCATATCAACTCCAACCACCCAAAAGCACACAAACTTTCAAGTTTCAGACACATGCTACACAGGTTCAACAGAACTCCACTGGACAGACTCAACTACACACACGAACTAAATACAATACACCAAACAGCCAGAGAGAATGGGTACAGCACACAAATGAAAAACAAACTGAACAACAAAATTAAAAAACAAATTAAAAGAGAACAAACCATCAACAAATCACCAGCCACAACAGAAACAAATCACCAGCCACAACAGAGAACGAAGATCACAGGCTCCAGACAAACACATGCTACCAGGAACACCTTACAAAGAGTACAGCATCACACACACTAACATACAGCAACAAAAACGTACACAGGGTGGGAAACATACTGAAGAAACAAGGGCTACAAATATCATTCCGCACAAATAACACATTACAGAAGAATCCAAGACCTAAGATCACCTCTGCAGACAAATTCTCCAGAGCTGGAATATATCAGTTAACCTGCAGTTCATGCCAGTCAGTCTACATAGGCCAAACATGCAGAAATTTCAAAACAAGGTACTCCGAACACCTCAGAGCCCTAAGACGTGATAGTGCACTATGCACTTTTGCAGACCATTTAATACAAGAAAACCACCAACCAAAAAACATGGAGGTTGATCTTAAGATCGTCAGAGAAAGCAACAGTCTCTACCAAGAACTCACAATAGAGGAGAACTACCACATACAAAAAGCAATAATACAGGGAAAGAGAGTCCTGAATGAAAATAGAACACTGTGCAATAAAACACTGTTTGGAACAGTAATGAACTATGCAAAGGTGACGCCCTACAAAAAACATAACAGAAAAAAAAGAACTTCTGTTTTTTTGGTTCTCTCCCCATCCCTCTTTCCATCTCTCTCCTATTTTCTCTCTCTCTCTCTCTCTGTCTCTCTCTCTCTCTCTCTCTCTTACACACACACACACACACACACACACACACACACACATTCAAAATCAGCGCCATAACACACACAAGACGAAAGATGAACAAGTGAGAAACGACAATAACATGACACAACTCATTGAGTGTATTGCCCGAAGTGTCTGCTGAGATCACATTTTGCCACATTTTGTGTAAGTGCTTGTGAGGTGAAGTAGTGAGCCGAAATTTATGAAGAACCGAGTGAAAGCAATTCACTAAATAGTAGCTGATTGAGACACCAACCAGAGACAGGACGGAAAGTGTTAAGTACAGAAACGTACATAACATCTAACCTCCAAACAGCTCTCCACAAATACACAATAATTTTCTTCATGGCTAGTTTGCGGATGACATGCTGTCAAAAAACGACGAGAACGAGCACTAAAATCGATATTTAATAATACAGTTCAATTAGCGGTGTAATTTTAGGGTGAGTGTCCAAACAAAACGAAGCAAATTGCAAATATTGTATTTCTTAGGCCTACAGTAGTTAAATTATTACAAATGTGATATTTTACTTTACAGACAATAAAATTTAAACCACAGAAGTTGACACATTGGTGTCGAAACATGTCTGGGGAAATTTATTAAAAAAATGGGGAAACATAAAAATAAACTAGCCGTGTTTGCATCAGGCTGATTTCCGAAATAACCTATCAAGTTGTGATTTCAAAGGCCTACTCATCAGTACCAATCGTCTGTATCTGCAAAAGAGACAAATGTTGCAACGCCTTCTGACGTCACAAATGGCGAAACAGATTGACGACGCCCAGGTGGTCATCTTGAGCCACATTAGGTGGCTCATCGTCTTTGACGGGTCTGACACAAGGGTTACAGGCCTGGACGACCTTGTAGTGCTGAGGAACTCCGGTGTCTGTACATCCCGACCGCAAAGTGCCGCCACAAGAGCAGTAATATCTCAGCGTTGCTGTCCGCCTGCGCGGTCAGGACTGTTTCCAACGTGCGTAGTTTCGAAGCGGAATTTTTTTTCGGCTCACAATGGAGTCTTAACAAATCCATATTATTCATGGTAGAACGTCAGACGCAGTTATGATGGGTCGGCGTAGCGAGCGCGTTATCATTAATTTCCTTTTAGAATTAAAGTGGTTCGTGTATTTCTGTGTAGTTCGTGTATTTCTGTGCCTCATCGACTCAACGCATGCAATAATTCTGACAAGTACCAAGGGAGGCCCTCAGCCGAGGACACAAAACTCGTAACCGCCTTATAACACGCACATAAAATCAGATATGAGGCGAAAACGTAATTTCTAAAGTGATGTAGCACGAAGAAATATGCTATAACGTATCTCCGCTATCATCAGAAGGGTTCTTGTAATATAATATTGTCGTAGTACTGAAACTTACGCATAATTTTTATGCAAATAAAATCCGTTCTGAGATGTCAAATTTTCTAGTTTTGCGCTATTTGAATTTAACATAAGCAAATTATCAAAATTTTACTGAACCATAAAGTTATTTTCATATGACTGAAATGACCTACTGCACCATGGAAAAGAAGGGTATCAGCGGCAAAAATGCTCCTATCGGAGCACATAAAACATGAGTATATTCCTGTTTATTTACAAGATTCTGACCGAGAAGGCCGGCCGGAGTGGCCGTGCGGCTCTAGGCGCTACAGTCTGGAACCGAGGGACCGCTACAGTCGGAGGTTCGAATCCTGCCTCGGGCATGGATGTGTGCGATGTCCTTAGGTTAGTTAGGTTTAATTAGTTCTAAGTTCTAAGCGACTGATGACCTCAGAAGTTAAGTCGCATAGTGCTCAGATCCATTTGAACCATTTTACCGAGAAGTTGCATACTAGCTGCTTCAGTCTTCCTTGCTCAGCACTCTTAAAACTTTCCTAAAATTTTTGGTATGCGAACATATTGGCGCTTTCTTAGGCTGAGAGAGAAGGAGGCAGTGGCAGTGGGGAAGAGATGGAAAAATAATAAATGCTGATAGATAGTAGACAGTATTTGTCATGTAGAAAGAGCGAAGGAGACAATGGCAGTGTGAGACCAAGAGAGTGATGCAGTCGCAATAGAACATAGTTGATAGTGATAGAACAATGCTAGGAAAAGAGAGAAGAAGACAATGCCAATTGGAGAGGAATAAAGAGAAGGAGGAAGTGTAATTGGGTGAGAGCCAGTGACAGTGAGAGTCAGAGACTATGACAGTGACAATGATGAAGAGAGAGATAGTGACAGTGAGACAATGATGAAGAGAGAGATAGTGACAGTGAGAAACAACAGCAATAGTTGGAAGGAATAAGTGAGATAAAAGTAGTAAGAGAGAGACAGTGACAGTAGTAGTGGGTCAGAAGTTAGAGGGACAAAAAGAGATAATGAATATGAGTGAGGTAGAGTGAGTGAATGAGAATGGGGAAGTGTGAGTGGATGGATACGAGAAACTTACAGTGGTGGACTGGTGGATGTGAGCGAGTTGCAGTTAAGGGAACTTGGGGGAGTGAGAGGTGAGTTGCATGTTAAAAGGAGCGCGAGTTTGTTAGAATGCCAAAATTTTTGGGAAAACTTTTAGAGTGCTGAGAAAGGCAGAATGAGGCAACTGTACCCACTTTTCAGTCAGTATTTTTTAATCAGGAGAATATTCGCCGTTTGCTCCTATAGGAGCATTTTTTATGCGTGAAGAGCGCTACTTTGCGTCACGTGACGATGTGACCCACAAGCTTAAGTAAGGTGAATCAGTCTCGCGAGTCACCGAAGATTGCCCGTGCTTGGCCTGCATGGATATAAATGAAATATAATAAAGATGTGATCCAAGCCGACTTATCCACTTTGTGTAGTGCTCCCTGTGACAGCTAAATTTTGTAATTATGTTATTTATACATACATTTTCTTGTCTCTTTCAGTGTATACTGCTGTTTTTCTCAAAAATCTTAGCGGTTCCTTCGCTGACTTTTGTTAGAATCTATCCCCTACTTCCGTGTACTAGACTAATAATGGTCACTCATTTATACCATTTAATGGTTGACTCCTTCGATATCATTTTCACATTTCTTCAAGTGTACTGTTAATATAACTGAACCTTTTTACTTTATTTACAGTACGCACTTTAATGTTGAAAACTGTTATTTAGAAACGAAGTTCTGCAAAATATATGTAGTGTTTTCGTGTGCTTCTCAACAAGTTATGAGAAAGCAGATGAAAAAGGATTTACGAAATCTAAAAGTAAGTAATCGCAAATATAATCTCGAAAAATATAATCGCGAAATATCTTCGCACAACATATGTGAAGTGTGGTAACTCGTCAACAAAATTCAAATAACGTCATTTAGTTGCAGATGACAAGCTATCAGTTCTCGATAATGTATAAAGGGTCTTGTATAGCCTTATAATGTAAAACTGGGGTAATGACCAACAACAAACAGAAAAATTTTTACACCTAATTTTCGTAGATTAACTTGCACATTTGTACATTTAAGAAATCTGAGTTAAGAAAACCCACTGATGATGGGACAAAGGTGATGAAACATGTGTGGCTCGTATCAAAAAACAGTGTTTCGCATAACAGGTGGACATTATATCCAGTATTTTCATCTGCAAATACGGCCATTGAAAGAGGAGCAAAACCAAATGATGAATATCCACTTCTCCATTGAAAGATGAAGTGTACCCTTGCACGTTAAAGCAGTCTATTCTTTATGCTTTTATGCTCCGTTACTATTTTACACATAATATTTCTTAGTCCTGTAAAGGTCACCGGGAAAGTTAAGAACAGAACTATCAACACGACACTCATAGAAATATTAAGCATAAGGACCTCTGCCTCCCCCCCTTGTCTCTCTCTCTCTCTCTCTCCCTCACACACACACACACACACACACACACACATACAGACATACACACACAGAAACACACACATAAAAATCACAATTTTAATTATCTAATAATTGCTGAAAATGAGACACCCTTATGAACAGAGATCTTATTATTCCACATGAAGCACAGAAATATCCATTCATATATTCAGAAGATATCACCACTGGTAGCTGGCCCTCATGCTGAGAACTGTAAAGCTCTTCAAGTCAGGAAATATAAAATTGTTGTAGCCATTGACGTCATGATTCACGAGTGATTGCTGGAATCAGCAATGTCATGGAACGCTTAACTTTGCGAGAGGTACACTATGTGATTAAAAGTATCCGGACACGTCAAAAAACATACGTCTTTCATATTAGGTACATTGTGCTGCCACCTACTGCCAGGTACTCCATATTAGCGACCTCAGTAGTCATCAGACGTCGTGAGAGAGCAGAATGAGGCGATCCGCGGAACTCACTGACTTCCATCGTGGTCAGGTGAATGGGTGTCACTTGTGTCATACGTCTGTACGCGAGATTTACACACTCCTAAACATCTCTAGGTCTACTGTTTCCGATGTGATAGTGAAGTGGAAGCTTCAAAATGTTCTGCAGAATTTCTTGAACATTCGATTTAGAGATATTCAGCTCGTTGCTCCACCGCGATTTGTACCACTACGACGCTGACACGCTACCTACTAACACCACCTGTTAACTGTCAGGTCGAGTGCGCGTCTGTTGTTTACAGTTACTGGTTCATGCTGCCAGCGTAGTTACTGCGCTGACACCGCTTCTACTCAAGGAGTAAAATCAGTCTCGGAACTTTATGAACAAACAGTGTACGTGAGAGTTTCAAAACTTGAAATCAAATGACACTTGTCACAAGCAAAAGTAAGTCCAGAGAATACTGCAACGAAGTTTAGCTCTCTAATCTCGATAACGAACCGTATAATTCTATGTAGGATGTAAAGTTTTTTAAGCGACTTTTTAAAGGTTGTGATGTGGGGTCTGAGTGAGGTAGTGTCTAGTGGGGGGTGCCACAGGGGTCAGTGCTGGGGCCACTCCTGTTCCTCATTTATATAAATAATATGCTCTCTGGTATTACGGGTAGCTCTAAAATATTTCTGTTTGCTGATGACACTAGCTTTGTAGTGAAGGATGTTATGTGCAACACTGGCTCGGTTTCAAATAGTGCAGTACATGACCTAAGTTCATGGCTTGTAGAAAATAAAGTAACGCTAAATCACAGTAAGGCTCAGTTTTTACAGTTTCTAACACACAATTCAAAAAAAAAAAAAAAAAAAAAAAAAAAAACTTGACGTTTTAATTTCACAAAATGGGCATATGATTAGTGAAACAGAACAGTTCAAATTCCTAGGTGTTCAGATAGATAGTAAGCTGTCGTGGAAAGCCCACGTTCAGGATCTTGTTCAAAGACTTAATACTCCCATTTTTGCTATTCGAACGGTATCAGAAGTGAGTGATCATTCGACACGAAAATTAGTCTACTTTGCTTATTTTCATTCGCTTATGTCGTATGGTATTATATTTTGGGGTAACTCTTCCTATTCTAAAGGGATTTTTTGGTTCAGAAATGGGCGGTTCGGGCAATGAGTGGTGTAAGTTCACGAACCTCTTGTAGACTCCTGTTCACGAGTCTGGGTATTTTGACATTGCCCTCTCAATATATATATATATATATATATATATATATATATATATATATATATATATATATATTCCTTACTGTCATTTCTTGTTAACAATATTAGCTTATTCCCAAGAATAAGCAGCTTTCACTCGGTTAATACTTGGCAGAAATCCAACCTGCATTTGGATCAGACTTCCTTAACTGTTGTGCACAGAAGTGTGCAGTATACTGCTGCATCCATTTACAATAAGCTACCACTCTAATTCAAAAATCTTAGTAGTAACTCACGCACTTTCAAATCGAAACTGAAGAGTTTCCTCAAGGGTCACTCCTTCCATGCTGTCGAGGAGTTCCTTGAAAAATTAAGCAAATTCTTATTGTATTGTTGATTGTGTTTACTTAAACTTATGGAGTGACTTTCTTCGGGTTCATAAACATTTATTTTTATCTGTTATTACTTTTGTGTTGTAATTTCATGTACTGACACATTCCATGACCTCAGAGATTTACTCCTAAATTTAGTCCTAGGGAACTTTACTGTAGGGAAGCAGCCTACTCACGCCTTATAAAATTCACATCAGTCTTACCATTGTGTGCCAGCCAGTCCGCTGTAACTAGCTCTGACGTCATAAATGTTGTGCAATACTTTAAACATCAAGTAAATAACCTCAAACATTTCTAGCATGTCAGGATTAATACTAAATCAATATGTGTTGAATATTAACCATTTTCGAAATTTGGACTTTTTCTGTAAAAATCATTGGCGCAACAGAAAAGAGCTAGAAACTTAAAAATTTATATTTAGATTCCTTTTGCATAGTAATTTAGTAGAAACAGTATTCTGGATCAAATTAAAATTTTAGTTGAATTTCATGATTTTCTGTTTTTTTGTGTCTTAAAAATTAAGGAAGGCAAGATAGATTAAGTAGGCGAATAAATAAAGCTAGGGTGTTTAAATTTAAGTAGAAGGGAGATCTGCTATAATCATAAAGATGTGAAACGTTTCAACTGAATGACTATAAAACTATAGCTATAGCGTATCTCCAAAGAGCAAGTTCAGAGCTCGTCTACTGCATGTAGTGTAATTAAATTAATTCTCTCACCAAAATATTTGACTTAGCCACGTCAGACTTTTATTATGATTACTTACCTGTGTGCTGATTGCACATCTAAATTGAGACCTTCATCGGCCATCAGCAAAGGAAGCAATGATTTATTCGATAACTTAAAGTGGTGCATTACTAGCCCAGCGGCTAGTCGGGAGAGCGGATTTGATCAGGCATTCCTTTAGCCGTCCGCACCGCGGCTTTATATGTAAGAACGCTGTGCGGGAGAGGAAGGCCCCAGTTCTCTCCAGACGCTGATTAGCGCACCACCTGTGCCGGGAGTCGCGTTGCGTCGGTATCATTTCTATAAACAGCCTCGGATGCCGTAATAAGTTACTCGGGATATGCGTAACCATGAAATCGTTTTCGAGTGAAGTGTTAATTTGGGGATGACTTTAATGATCTATCTTCAGTTTGCGTATGTCGTATTTTCACGTGCCACCACGGGACAGACATTCTACCATTATTTAGCGTGGCGTTTGATGAACATTATCATCAAATTATGGCGAGCATTCACTTAAACATTTAATTTGGACAGCTATAGTTGCATCAGCGCATTAGACTCTGAACTGCACTGGTAGTTGGATTGTGTGGATCCTTTTTTGGTCTGTGACATTCAGAATATAGCGAACATTTTAGAGAGAATCGTTTTTGATTATGAATCCCAGACAATCTCCTAATTCCTCATAGCTATAAGCTGTAGCTATAAATGTATTTCTCACATGAAGTGGGCACTAGGAATTCTAATTACAGGCTTCACGTTTTGCTAATCACTTTCTGGTTGCCAATATTGTAGTTAGAGAGCCAGTGTTGAGAATGGCAAACAACAGCATTGAATAAATAATAGGAACATTTTATAACAATTATCCCACCCACCGCCCCACATTACGTGTAAATAAAAATAAAAAACATCTGCAAACTCTTTTGCAAAAAGCGAAAACGTGCTGATAGTCATTATCGGCAAAAAAAAAAAAAAAAAAAAAACGCTGCAGTCGTTCCATAATATAGCTTTAATGGTTTCTGCGAACATACAGTATATGATCATAAGGATCAGGAGACGTATTAGTGGACATTAGTATGAGGTCTGTCCATCCTTCACTTTTGTGACGGTCCGAAATCTGGTACAGACACTTTCAGTGACGTTCCTGCATGTCTGAGAGGAGTGGCAGACCATTCTTCCTCAAGGGCCGAAAACATATAAGGTAACGATGTTGGAAGCTGGTCTCTGAATCAAGTCGACGTTCTATTGGATCCTAAAGGTGTTCCTTTCGGTTCAGGTCGTGATTGTGGGCAGGCCAGTTCATACCAAGAATGCTATTTTTCACAAAACATTGTTCACTGATGCTGTCTCATAACAGCGTGCATTCTCGTGTTAATCCAAACAGTTGTCATCTCCGAACTTTCATTCTACTATGCCCTGTACACAATGCTGTGAAATGTGTGCATATCCGTTCGTATTTGGGATTTCCTCAAATACAATAAGAGAATCACATCATAACGACGAAGAGCACTCCCATACAGTAACACCACTTCCTCTGTACTTTACTGTTAGCATTAAACATGACGTGAGTCAATGTTTCCCAGCTATTCGCCGAACCCAAACCATTCCATCGGACTGCTATCGGATGTAGCGTGATTCCAGCCACTTGTCTCCAACCATGCAATGTAGTGGCCTAGCTCTGTACACCACCTCAATCATCTCTTAGCACTGACTACGAAGACATTTGGCTTATGAGCAACTGCTCCATAACTGTGCGCCATTCTTTTTAATTTCCGATGCACAGTCACTGGACTGGTTGCACTTCCGATAGCACTTTGGAAGTCGAGATGGTTTCCATCCACTGATTTCGTGCAATTTTTTCACCCACTCTCTGCATTGCTAGACGGTATCCTTCCCTTAGTACGTGAGACCTGCTGGTCCTCGTTTAGCTGTGTTTGGTCCTACGCTTTTCTACGTCACAGTCAAATGACCAAAAGTTGAATTGAGCAGGTTTAGAAGGGTTGCAATGTCCCCAGTGGATCTGTTATTCAGCTTACATCCAATAACTAATCCGCTTTCGAAGTCACTGAGCTCCCCTGAAAATCTCATTCTGATGTTACTGCTTCTGTGCTGAGAACACAATACTCTGGGTGACTTTTATACTCGTTGGTCCGCCTCTCGTGATTTCTAGTGGTCAAATATGCATTATATAGTGGTGTCCAGATGCTTTTGATCAATTAGTGTACACGAACACAACTGCACTTATTATGTTTCACTATCGCAGAACCGTCACTGGAATCTGTGTACATCCATTCAAGCGGTTTAAGGGGACCACACCTGCCTACCTAACCCATGTTAATTTAGGCAAGTTGAAACGTCCCATTAGAAAAATTATTGAATTACTGTGTTGATAAATCTCTTACATTATTTGATTTTCAAACAGCTGAGCAAAACTGAACGTACTCAGACATTTCGCTCTTTGCCTATTCTGATCAACACTAAACTGACACACAATATTTTTTATCGCAACGCAATCTGACTTTCAATAATCCCTACAAAAAAATGGCCCTGACTAACATAAACCTATACCTTTCACAAATCACTTACCTCACAAAAATCTTCGTTACTTGAACTACTGCAATACAGCGAGCGCCACTACTGCCAGCTAAATAAAAGATTAAAATTACTGAAGGCACTAACTACTAATAGGCATAGGTAGCAAATAAAAGATTTTGATAGAGAACAAACAATGTATTTACCTTAATAGTGTTCAAAAGTTCGCAGGTTCGAATCCTGTCTCGGGCATGGATGTGTGTGATGTCCTTAGGTTAGCTAGGTTTAAGTAGTTCTAAGTTCTAGGGGACTGATGACCACAGATGTTAAGTCCCATAGTGCTCAGAGCCATTTGAACCATTTTTGTTCAAAAGTCATAATATATATAGCAGTTCATGACGTCCATTCTTACGAATTTATTGTCTCTGTCCAGATCATCCGCTCTCAAAACTCCAACATCTCACTCCCCACATCCACCACTGCTGGCGGCTCACCTCCAACTGCACAACGCTAAGCGCTGCTAACATTGAACTGCCCAACACTACAATGGCGAACAACAATGCAACCAACCACAGGCTGCACACAGCACAGCCAGTGATTTTCATACAGAGCGCTACGTGGCGTTACAAATATAAAAACCTAAACAGCCTACTTACATAGCCCCCATGCTCCCCACAAAAAATTTACAAATTGTTTTGGGTAGTGGCCGATACAGATTTGAAAAAAATTTTCTTAATTACAATAACAAAGATGTCAAATGCACACACTTATTGATACAATGTTTGTCAAAAGCTAAAATTTTCTCACAGTCCATAAAGACAGTCCTGATCATCCAACATAGTAAAGTTGCAGTTTTTTTCTCAAAGTCTGAGCAGTAAAAGAAAATGCACACAGAAGTAGTGGATTTCCATGCAGTCTTGAAGAAGTAGTGTTGTCCTTCCAAGGGAAAGACAGTGCTGACTCTTGACATGGAGGCCGGTAATGGGCCACAACGGAGGAAACCCACAGCAGAGTCAGTCGAAGTTTTGAGGAATATTGGTATGCAGGTCATCACAGAACAGACCCACTGTAGTCCTGGTAGAGATTATGGTGTTGGTGGGCCACCAGAGGTGCAGACCCACTGCAGTCCTTGTAAAAATAATGGTATTGGTGGGCCATCAAAGATGCAGACCCACTGTAGTCCTTGCAGAGATAATGGTACTGGTGGGCCATCAAAGATGCAGACCCACTGTAGTCCTTGTAGAGACGGCCAGCAGCCATCTGTTGCGACTGTGCAGGTGCACAATCACCATTGAAGAGTCTTGTGGAGAATATAGCAAGTCCACAAACCACCACTTGTGCACTCACAAAGTTTTTGGAATTGTCCTTAGTACCAGCAATGCAGTTAACCAGTCCCTTGCTGAATTATTAACACACATGCAAACACTGACAGTCCTTTTTTTTACATATTGTGCATATACTATGACCAACAGAAACTTGTGCACTGAAATGAAACTTAATATGTAGAACTGGTGTCTATACAATTATAAATTTACAGCATAAGAATACAATTTCAAATGTACAAAATATATCATTAAAGAACATTAGTACAGATAACATTTGTAGTAAAACAGGCTTTACAAAAGAATAGAAATAAACATGTACATCAGTGTTACAGGAATTATGACATAAGTAAATAAAATAATGAGAATAGTTTTCTAAACATTAATTTCACACGTGAGCATTAAAACAAAACAGAATAAATAATATCTAAACATCTTTACAAAGTAAATAAAACCCTACTTTTTTGTTCATATCCTCTTTCAGAATCCCATTTTGGCAAAACTATTTTCTTATAGCTTCTCAATGCATTGCTTCCAATTCATCACAACTCGTTCTCTTATATAGCCTACCCCCACTTAAGCTAACTTAAATCTACCGAGTTCAGATATATAAACTAAGGGACAAGGCAACAAATTAACACAAACAAGAATGACAAAAAATGCCAATTGGCAAAGCAAGCAGCATATAGAAATTAGCAAACAAATACAACTAATATGAGGCAATGAGCAGCAACAAGAAAAATAAATCGGTAGTAAAACTAGCTTAACACAATGTAAAATTCAGTAGAACTATGCCTGGCAAACAGCAGCAGAAAATGCAATAACTTATACCTAAACATGACAAACCCACAAGCAGAAAAAAATATTACACTAAAGACAACAATGCAGATAAGGGAAACATCTATTCACATCTTAATGTCTATTTAATTAAAGTGGTGCACCACAAAAACTTATTCTACAAAAAATTACCAAGTACTTGAAAAGAAAATTATGTATGCAGTTACTGTTACTAGTCCCTTCTTATTGTTCTTTCCTTTCCAAGTGCTCCTTTTTTTTTGAAGAAATAGTGGATCATAAAATTATTATCTAACAGATCTGTTGATAAAGTGTTCACATTAGCAAGTGCATTTAATTTTATTTTATAAAACCAATGATGCAACACATCTGGAAAACAGATATCAAATAAAATAAGCAACTATGTACAAAGTAAAGCATAAAAATATCATTCAGTAGTCATGAGACATTTCATAAGTTAGTAGAAATTCTCTCAATTCTCGTAGAAAGACACTTGTCATAATCAGGTGTGCAGATATACGAATATTTCCCATCAATTCATAAGCATTTCAGTAAGTAGCACAAAGTACGAGCAATCATATGTTTCCAAGTAACGAGCATGTCTTATCTGCAATGCTTTCTACAAAGGAATGTCAATAGCGAGGTTAATGGCCTCTTTTTTTCCATCTAATGGCTGTTTCTCCAGGTGGCTGGCACAGCTGGCCGCTCATGACGCATTATGTCAAGGTCACTTGGCTTTCTTACCGAAATATTTACGACAGCAGTTTGCACTACAGTGACACTCTCATATAAAACTTTCACAGGCCGAGAATTTGCGTTACAAATGTGTAGAAACAAAATCCTATAAATATAACAGTGTCCAAAAACTTTTCGTCGGCATTGTGATACATTCACACATTTACACACATTTCATAACTCTTAAATTACGATTCTTGGTTTCCAACATCCTTTTTTCACAAATCAGAATTCCTAGCCACTACTCATTATTCCTTACCTTATTACACATATACATATTCGTCGACAATTCTTCAATATTTCATCATAATAAATATGTAGCATAATCAAATTCCTCATATAGCATCAGCTTATTGATCATAAATATACCTCAACAGCATAATACACATCATCATCGTAACAAGAACATCATAACACCTCAGTCAAATCTGAAAAACGTCGTAGGTTACTGCAATAATTTCGAAACCAAAACAATATTCTCTGCTCATTTCAATAGTGCCATCTACCTCAAACGTACTTTAAAAGTCATGATCCCATACCAAATACATCATTCAAAGCTCTCATAGTATCACAATGGTTCTGAAAAACTATGAACAGTTCACAAAGTACAGATAAAATACAATTTCATAAGTGTGAAGCTATCCAACGGTGTAATTATGTAAACATCTGTCACTGATGTAGTAAAATAAATGTTTGTTTCTCTCAGTTAAATGATCAGATAGCTGTGTAATTTATGTGTTAGAGAAATATGGTACCGATGTGTAAAGTTGTATAAGCAAATACCATATTAGCTAGGGCTCCTTGTGTTTGCCACACACATGGTACACAAAGTAAGCGTGTACCCCCGTGAGGAATAATGTAATTATGCCCTCAGGTGTTACAGATTACAGCAATAGAATGAAATGTATCACGGAAAACTTTCTTTGTAATTAAAAAATCATTAAAAATAAATGTTTTAAGTATAAAATTAATCACTCAAATGCGTGTCCTGTAGCGCTAAATGTGCGTCTTGCTGTAAGATAATTCTGTGGAAGTGTCGTAGTTATCGTCCTCTGTCAGCAAAGTTCTGCTGAAGTCAATGTACTCACCTCATGATAAACAAAAGTGAAATGCTTTGCGTATAGATATCGTAGTTATTATGCTTATTGCCGTGATGAAGAAAGTACTGTACTGTAACGTATTGTTGTGCTATGGAAAAGGCAGTCTCATTGTAGCTATACCACAAAAATTACTACTAAAAAATGTTTCACTTTCCAGAATAATACATAAAAATTGCGCAAATATAAAACAGATACACCTCAAAAGCAACAATCTAAATTGTGTCACACAATACTAGCGTCGTGACATAGTCGTGCAGCTGTCAAATAAGCTAACCACTGTGTCATCTGGTATCTCTCAGAAAGAACTTTAAATCCATAATGTATTTTCAAGTAAACCAAAATGTTGCATTAAAATCTCATTAGCAGTACTGGTATATGTTCTAAGTACGTAAGCCTTATAGTCGTTACGTAATCATGTAACTAACAAGCAAGAATATACAAATAACAACACTGTATCGTCTGTTCACTATAACAATGCATTCGTAATTTCTGTTTAAATAAGTTCTCTTGGTTCTTGACTGGAATTTGACTTCAAACATTGTTGCATGTTAACAGATTCTAAGCCTGACAAAGCATACTAATAACGTGAAGTGAAAATTTTTATAGCAAAGACTAAGTTAAAAAGCAGATTATCTCTCAATAAACGGTTTTACATGTGAAATGTGGCACAATCCTTTACTCTTCCTAGTATGCAGAGGTTCAACTTGAACGCAATTATGCGGTATACGTCAGTAAGGAATGCTAAAATTTTTCTCAAGGTTAGCGTCTATGTTATTTTTCGCTGAGCCAGCTGGCGCACCTGGCTGCCTGCGGTGCGAGTCATTGTCTGTCTCTTTGTTGGCGCGCGTCGTTATTGGGATTTGGAGATCGAACTTCTACAAATTCACCTTGTCGAGAGGGCCCTGCCCTGTTTGAATCCCGCCAGTTCTGATGGAATTCAGGTCTGTCGTTTTGTCGGTAGTTTACATAGTTTCTTGTTTGTCGGTCATGTGATGGAGAATTTCTTCCAGAATCATAACTGCGCGGTGGACCGTTGCGTCTGAAGTTATTCTGTCTCCCTTGATAATAATTATTTTGGCTCCCATATTGTCAGTTTCTCTGATTGTCTCTGTGATAGTCATTACTGCGGAGAGGTGATCTTTCCCTGTAATTATTACTACTTTGCCAACGGTTGTCATACGGGTGGTGTCTGTTTTGGGGTCACGATGTACATTGTAAGAATAGCCTTGTCATGTCCATTTATTATTTCTGTCATCACGGAATTGTGACGGATGTGACCTGTAATTGTTGTGCTCCTGTTGTCGCGTTTCGCGATTGTCAGTGTCAATTTCCAATTCTTGTAACAGTTCCTCAAAAGCTTCAATGTCGTCTTTGCAACGTCCTGCCAAAATAATATGTCGTAAATGTTTAAGCAATTTGATTAAGCAAATGCGGGTGAGTTCTGAGCGGCTGTAAGGGTTTGACAGGTACTGATTCTTGTGCAACATGTCTTCAAAATATTTCGCAAGACTGGAAAATTCAGATTGTTCGAAATGTTTCATCATTATGATGCTATGTTTTACTCGGTCTTGTGTGGCTTGAGACCAATATGCTGAGAGGAAGGCATGATAAAATTCTCCTTCACTGTGGCAATCGTGAATGACCGATCGCATTCTTACACCTGGTTCATTCTCTAAGTAGCCACACATAAATTCTAATCTGTGTGCTAATGACCGGTTGGGAGGAAAACAATGAGAGAATTGATGAAGCCACGCTTGTGGATGAATGTCGTTACCGGAATTCTTAAATGTTTTGAATTTATGTGTAGTAATAAACAGCTTATAGTCAAAATCATCATGTCGGCGAGTCGCATGTCGGTCATTGTTACGTCGTTTCAGCGGTTCCATCTCAAAATTCGGTGTACCTTGCCAATTTCTTTCATAACTTCCAAAGTGCCCTGTGTTATTATTTTGTGGCTGTTCCGTATTTCTGTGTCCCTCTTCCTGTATTGGAGCGCGAGTGTCCTCTGAAATATGTAATTCTTATATTACCTGTGTCAACTGATCTTGTACTTCCCGGATTTCTCTTTGGTGTTGCGTATTAATTTGATTCTGATTTTGTTTGAATTTCCTAATTTGTTCATACTGTTCTATGTCAGTGAAGGCTACAGGCCTTGTGTCATTCAAATCATCATCCACCTTTGTAGATAAGTTAGCGAACTGATCCGAAAGTTCGGCTACTTTCTTCGATAGTGAACTTATTTCCTCAGTTTGTTTTTCTGAACCAAGTTTCAGAGTGTCCATTTGTGTTGAAATCGTATCTACTGTGTCCTTTAAGTTTTCCTGAGTTTTTGGAAGTTGCGTAACCGAATCGGTAGATGCAACTAAGTCAATCTTAGCTTGCAAGGTCTCATGATTTTCATGAACAATAATTTGCAGTTGTTTTATGGCTGCTTCTTGATTCTGTAATGTATTTTCATGCCGCGAAAAAATGGGTTGGAAATGGTCACAAATTTGTGTTTTTACGTCATTACAGACTTCTTGATATTTAGATTCGATTTTATGTGACTCAGTAGTTAAATCTTCATGTGTTTGTTCAAGCGTGGTGTCTAACCTTTGAAGATTTTGTTCCATTGTGTCTAACTTTTGAAGATTTTGTTCCATTGTGTCTAACTTTCGAAGATTTTGTTCCATTGTGTCTAACTTTTGAAGCTTTTTCTGTGTTTGTCCCATTGGGTGTATTAATTGTAATAACAATGCACTGGTGTCTGAAACATGTTCCTCAGTGCTCTTCGGCAGTGAATTTGCACCGGCAACATTCACATTTTGACAAGCAGAAAATGTGTCTTGACTTATTTGAGACAACGGTGAGGACCCAAAACCTGAATCTACAGTATTTGCGAGATTGTGTCCTGTCATTTCGGATTCCTGAGGCGAGCTGTTGCCGACCGATCGATCGATAATGCTTCCCTGTTCACTAATTGTTTCGCTGTCTACGCCATTATTTGCCGCCCGCTCCATTTCCCTATGCACAATTACCAAATTACCACTTTGAATGTCTGTTAATTCGCTACACAGTGGTGCTGATAAGCTACGCTCGTCGTCACTATTATTTCTCAGTTTACTTTGGAGCCTACTGTTACGTTTTTCACACGCCATTATTGTCACAATATTTCACACAATAACACAGAAAAGCACAATTTGAAGAACAAAATAAGAAAACACATTAACATAGCACTGAAAATAATATCTAGTTAATCGCAAGCGCAGCTGCGAAATACTTGGTGCAAATATACATGCATGCCACAACTGTTTTACTATACAACAATGGAAAACTACAACTACAAAGGAAATTCTCTCTATGATTAAGCACTAGCAATAAAAAAAAGCTACACTAATTACACAAACTACAAGAAAAAATCTGAAGATTCCAGTGAGGTATCCTCGGCTAAGGGTCGACATATGAAACGTTCCCTTAGAAAAATTATTGAAATACTGTGCTGATAAATCTCTTACATTATTTGATTTTCAAACAGCTGAGCAAAACTGAACGTACTCACACCTTTCGCTCTTTACCTATTCTGATCAACACTAAACTGACACACAATATTTTACATCGCAACGCAATCTGACTTTCAATAATCCCTACAAAAGAATGGCCCTGACTGACATTAACCTATACCTTTCACAAATCACTTACCTCACAAAAATCTTCGTTACTTGAACTACTGCAATACAGCGAGTGCCACTACTGCCAGCTAAATAAAAGATTAAAACTACTGAAGGCACTAACTACTGATAGGCATAGTTAGCAAATGAAAGATTTTTATAGAAAACAAACAATGTATTTACCTTAATAGTGTTCAAAAGTCATAATATATATAGCAGTTCATGACATCCATTCTTACAAATTTACTGTCTCTGTCCAGATCATCCGCTCTCAAAACTCCGCCATCTCACTCCCCACATCCACCACTGCTGGCGGCTCACCTCCAACTGTGCAATGCTACACGCTGTTAACATTGAACTGCCCAACACTACAATGGTGAACAACAATGCAACCAACCACAGGCTGCACACAGCACAGCCAGTGATTTTCATACAGAGCGCTACGTGGCATTACAAATATAAAAACCTAAACAGCCTACTTACAAAGTATGTGACCCATTTCTGAAAAAAATATTTCATGCAAGACCTTAATATTTTTATGTATGTTACATAATGCTAAGAGAGTCAACGGTACCAAAATCTTCTTTATCCATTTTATAGTATTTAAGAAATACTTTTTTAAATGTATTAACAAAAACATTAATTTTTTTCTGCAGAAAATATTTTTTGTGAACTTCCTAATGGGGGAATATTAATGAATATAGTACCAGAGGTGGCTTTTATGTTATGTAGAGTCTCTGAAAATTTCATTCATTTTTCTATGATAGTTTCTGATGTAATGAGGCATATGTACTGAAAATTTAGCTTGCGGGAAATTGACTTTAAAGAAAATACTTTTTAAATTTGTTACTTACTGTTAATTAAAACTGTCCTACTGCATATGATGGCCCTTCTTTGGCCTCTAGCAGGTCTTCCAGCTTCTCTACCACCTTCCTGGATGTTTGTCTTGCTTTCTTGGCCATATTAGATGCAGACCTGTCTCCATCGGCTATCCTCATTTTATGGCAGTGTTGCAGCCCAGTGATCATATTTTCACCATGATTAATTCTCAGCTTTTTCAGGACCCAAGACTTTCCAATATTACCACAATTGAACGTAATAACAGCATCATGAACTCCTAATTTCATTGTATGCATGCTTACAAATACAGTTTTAGGAAGGTGGTTCCAAATTATGCTGTTGAAACATTCATTTGGGTTCTGTGTCTACCCATGCAGACATTTCCTTAGAAGGTCAGGATGAGCCAAGTCTCTGAAAATATGTTTAATTTGCTGTAATAACAGCAGCAGGAAGAGAATACTGGTGGGAATAAGATTCTCCAGTTGCCTGAGCCCTATTGTATTTGCAACACGAATTTTCTCCTGATGGACACAATCCATGACATGGCTTATCATCAGTAGAGGATGTATGGAAGAATATGGCCCAAACTTCTCACTTCATTGCCTTCAGATTTTCTTTATTTTTCCTAATTGCCTGCCCATAGTATACCTGCAAGTTTTCCATTTCAGTTTTAGTTAACCGACCCTGTCTGGTCAACAATTTTACAAACAATTTTACGAACAGCAGAAACAAAAGAATACTGACCGTTGCATTCCAAGGATAGCCAACACACTCGGGAGTAAAATAAATCCCCAACGTTAAATGTAGGGGATATTAAGATCTAAAATATATGCAGAAACGTGGGTGACAGAAAAGTGGGCGTGGCACATGAACACACATGGTAGGAAAACGCTCTTTAAATGCCCGAAAAAACTTTTTCTGCAAAATCCTTTTCAGAGTATTTAAATAAAACCTTAATCTATCGAAATACGATGAAATCCGGAAATTGATTTTTTTCGACCTGAACCTGAACCTTAATGTGGGACAACACTGGTAGGGACTGCAGGAACAGCTGCAGCCTGAATTGTTGTCGGCAATTGTGGCGGTTCTAGGCGCTTCAGTCCGGAACCGCGCGACCGCTACGGTCGCAGGTTCGAATCCTGCCTCGGGCATGGATGTGCGTGATGTCCTTACGTTAGTTAGGTTTAAGTAGTTCTAAGTTCTAGGGGACTCACGACCTCAGAAATTAAAATTTTACACCTCTAGAATTGCAGTCTAGTATCATAATTGAATATAAGACCAAAATATGGTAAGAGAGAAAGTATCTCATAAGTAGATTTACAGTCTACCACCTAAAATTCAGCCATCTTACCGCAAAAATGATTATTTTCAACAACCCATAAGGACATTGGTACTTTATACTTCCTATTTGGAGCATGAGCAGGGTTAGTAGGAACATCAATAAGAATACTTATTCGTGCTGAACTTGGTCAACCAGGATCTCTAATTGGAGATAATCAGATTTATAATGTCATTATTACAGCCCACGCATTTGTAATAATTTTCTTTATAGTAATACCTATTATAATTGGTGGATTCGGTAATTGACTTGTATCATTAATAATTGGTGCACCAGATATAGCATTCCCACGAATAAATAATATAAGTTTTTGATTATTACCACCTTCATTAACCCTTCTTCTTACATCTTCTATAGTAGCTAATGGTGCTGGTACAGGATGAACAGTTTACCCCACTCTAGCAGGAGCTATTGCACATGGAGGTGCAATTGTAGATCTAGCTACTTTCTCACTACACTTAGCAGGTGTATCATCCATTCTAGGTGCAGTAAACTTCATTACAACAGCAATTAATATACGATCAGAAAGTATAACTTTAGATCAAACACCTTTATTTGTTTGATCTGTAGCTATTACAGCCCTTCTTCTCCTTCTTTCACTTCCAATTTTAGCAGGAGCTATTACCATACTATTAACAGACCGAAATTTAAATACATCATTCTTTGATCCTGCAGGAGGAGGAGACCCAATTTTATACCAACATCTATTCTGATTCTTTGGGCACCCAGAAGTTTACTTTCTAATTCTACCCGGATTTGGTATTATTTCACACATTGTATGTCAAGAAAGAGGAAAAATTGAATCATTTGGAACATTAGGTATAATTTACGCCATCCTATCAATTGGACTAATAGGATTTATTGTATGAGCACATCATATATTTACAGTAGGAATGGACGTTGAAATACGGGCATACTTCACATCAGCAACAATAATCATTGCTGTACCTACAGGAATTAAGGAATTTAGATGACTAGCTACACTATATGGAACTAAATTCAAGTTCAATCCACCATTATTATGAGCTCTAGGATTTATTTTCCTTTTCACAATTGGTGGATTAACAGGATTAGTACTAGCAAATTCATCACTTGATTATGTATTACATGATACGTATTATGTAGTAGCCCACTTCCATTATGTATTGTCTATAGGAGCAGTATTTGCAATTACAGGAGGTGTTATTCAATGATACCCACTATTTACAGGATTAACCATAAACAATACATGATTAAAAATCCAATTCACAATTACATTTATTGGAGTAAATTTAACATTCTTCCCTCAACACTTCTTAGGATTAGCAGGAATACCACGACGATATTCAGACTACCCAGACGCATATTCATCATGAAATGTAGTATCAAGAATTGGGTCTACAATTTCTATTGTAGGAATTTTTATAGTCGTTGTAATTATATGAGAAAGAATGGTTACAAACCGAGCAATTATATTTAGAGCTAATATAAGAAGATCAACAGAATGGCTACAAAATAACCCAACTGCCAAACACAGTTACTCAGAATTACCATTAATTTCTAGATTCTAATATGGCAGATTAGTGCAGTAGATTTAAGCTTTACAAATAAAAGTTTGACCTTTTATTAGAAAATATTATAAATGGCAACATGATCAAATTTATCCCTTCAAGATGGAGCTTCACCATTAATGGAGCAACTATCATTCTTTCATGATCGTACTATGGTCGTATTATTATTAATTACAGTAATTGTAGGTTATGCCTTAAGTTATATACTATTTATTGCCTATACAAACCGAAACATACTTTATGGACATTTAATTGAAACAATCTGAACAGCATCACCAGCAATTACCCTAATTTTTATTGCTTTACCATCATTACGACTATTATACTTACTTGATGATTCAGTAGACACAATAATTACAATCAAAACAATTGGACGACAATGATACTAAAGATATGAATATTCAGACTTTATAGACGTAGAATTGGACACTTATATAACACCAGAACAAGATTTAGAAAATAATGGATTCCGACTTCTAGATGTAGATAACCGAACAATTCTCCCAATAAATACAGAAGTACGAGTATTAACAAGAGCATCAGATGTTCTACACTCATGAGCAGTTCCTGCATTAGGAGTTAAAATTGATGCAACACCAGGTCGACTAAATCAAGGAACATTTACAATAAACCGACCTGGGTTATTCTTCGGACAATGCTCAGAAATTTGTGGAGCAAACCACAGATTTGTACCAATTGTAATTGAAAGAACTTCAGTAAATTTATTTATCAAGTGATTATCTAAGATAATCTAAGGACTTAGTTAAATAAATAACATTAGAGTGTCAATCTAAAATAACTAAACAATTAGTACACCTTGAAACATCAGATGACTGAAAGTAAGTAATGGTCTCTTAAACCAAACAATAGTATATTAACGACTACTTCTGATGGGGAAATTAAATCTAAATCCCTCAAATATCTCCTCTCATATGATTCTCCCTATTCACTATATTTTCAGCTACCCTGATCCTATTTAATCAAATAAAGTTTTTCTCATTTAAACCTAATATTATTAAAAGAGCAGAAAAAAGAACAATTGAGATAAAAAACTTAAATTGAAAATGATAACAAACTTATTCTCAACATTTGACCCATCAACTAACATCTTCAATTTATCATTAAATTGAACTAGAACATTTTTAGGACTGTTATTAATCCCATCATTGTTCTGACTTACACCATCACGAATTAATATTATCTGAAATAAACTAAACCTAACTTTACACAACGAATTTAAAACACTACAAGGACCAAAATCATTTAATGGAACAACATTCATCTTTATCTCAATTTTTATTATAATACTATTTAATAATTTCATAGGATTATTTCCTTATAGCTTTACTAGAACAAGACATTCAGCATTAACATTTGCAATCGCCCTACCTATATGATTCAGAATTATGTTATTTGGATGGATTAATCATACTAATCATATATTTACACACCTTGTCCCACAAGGAACACCACCTGCATTAATGTCATTCATAGTATTAATTGAAACAATTAGAAATGTAATTCGACCTGGTACACTAGCAGTACGACTAGCAGCAAATATAATTGCAGGAAATTTACTATTAACCTTACTAGGGAATACAGGACCATCTATAGCAATAAACCTAATCTCACTACTAATTATTGGGCAAATACTTCTATTAATTCTAGAATCAGCAGTGGCAATAATTCAAGCTTATGTTTTCTCAATTCTAAGAACTTTATGTTCTAGAGAAGTATACTAACCTATGTTAACAACTCACTCAAATCACCCATTCCACTTAGTAGATTATAGACCTTGACCACTAACAGGAGCAATTGGAGCAATAGTCCTAGTATCAGGATTAGCAAAATGATTTCACCTATTCAACATCAACTTATTTATAATTGGATTTGCAATTACCTTACTAACTATAATTCAATGATGACAAGATGTAGTTCGAGAAGGAACATATCAAGGACTACATACAGGGTTTGTATCAATTGGGTTACGATGAGGAATAATCCTATTTACTGCATCAGAAGTATTATTCTTCATTTCATTCTTCTGAGCCTTCTTCAGAAGAAGACTAGCACCAACAATTGAACTAGGAATATTATGACCACCAATAGGAATTCAACCTTTTAATCCTATATAAATTCCATTACTCAATACAGCTATTCTTCTAGCCTCAGGAGTAACTGTAACATGAGCACATCATAGTTTAATAGAATCTAACCATACTCAAGCATTACAAGAACTATTTTTTACAGTATTATTAGGACTATATTTCACAATACTTCAAGCATACGAATATTGAGAAGCACCTTTCACTATTGCAGATGCAGTTTATGGATCAACATTCTTTGTTAAAATAGGGTTCCATGGTCTCCACGTAATTATTGGAACAATCTTCTTAACAACATGCCTACTTCGACACTCAATAAATCAATTCTCGCCAAGACACCACTTTGGATTTGAAGCAGCAGCATGGTAGTGACACATCGTAGATGTAGTATGATTATTCTTATACATCTCTGTTTATTGATGAGGTAGATAATTGTTTTTCTAGTATAAATAGTACATTTGACTTCCAATCAGAAAGCTTGATATAAATCAAGAAAAACAATCCTAATTCTATCTACAAGAGTTTTTATTAGATTTATTATTCCAATAATTGTTATAGTCCTTGTAACAACATTATCAAAGAAATTAATTAATGATCGAGAAAAAAGATCCTGATTTTAATATGGTTTTGATCCAAAAAGAGCAGCACGAATACCGTTCTCTCTACGATTTTTCTTAATCGCAGTAATTTTTTTAATTCTCGATGTAGAAATCGCACTAATTCTTCCAACCGTAATTATTTTCAAAACCTCAGACATTATAATCTGAACAATATCAACAATATTTTTATTGTAGTTCTTCTAGGAGGACTATACCATGAATGAAAGCAAGGAGCCTTACAATGAGCAGAATAAAGGGTTGTAGTTAACTATAACATTTGGGTTGCATTCAAAAAGTATTGATATAATCAATCAACCTTAAATAGAATAAGAAGCGAATTATTGCAGTCAGATTCGACCTGGAAGATTGGTAAATAAAATACCCTTATTCTCATTAATTGAAGATAAAAAGAGGCATATTACTGTTAATAACATAATTGAATTATAAAGTTCCAATTGAGGAAATGTTAAACCAATATGAAAGCTGCTAACTTTTTATATTAGCGGTTAAACTCCGTAACATTTCTAAAATTTATATAGTTTAAATAAAACATTTCATTTTCACTGTAAAAATAACATATCTATATTTATAAATACCTAAAAGTAAAAATACTTCCTCAAAATCTTCATTGTCACGCTCTAATTATAAGCTATTTAACTACACGAAAAATAATATCACCAAAGGTTCACAGGAGAGCTTCTGTAAACTTTGGAAGGTAGGAGACGAGATACTGGCAGAAGTAAAGTTGTGAGGCCGGGCGTGAGTCGTGCTTCGGTAGCTCAGATGGTAGAGCACTTGCCCGCAAAAGGCAAAGGTCCCGAGTTCGAGTCTCGGTCGGGCACACAGTTTTAATCTGCCAGGAAGTTTCATATCAGCGCACACTCCGCTGCAGAGTGAAAATCTCATTCTGCAAACATCCCCCAGGCTGTGGCTAAGCCATGTCTCCGCAATATCCTTTCTTTCAGGAGTGCTAGTTCTGCAAAGTTCACAGGAGAGTTTCTGTAAAGTTAGGAAGGTTGGAGACGAGATACTGGCAGAAGTAAAGCTGTGAGGCCGGTCGTGAGTCGTGCTTCAGTAGCTCAGATGGTAGAGCACTTGCCCGCGAAAGGCAAAGGTCCCGAGTTCGAGTCTCGGTCGGGCACACAGTTTTAATCTGCCAGGAAGTTTCATATCAGCGCACACTCCGCTGCAGAGTGAAAATCTCATTCTGCAAACATCCCCCAGGCTGTGGCTAAGCCATGTCTCCGCAATATCCTTTCTTTCAGGAGTGCTTGTTCTGCAAAGTTCACAGGAGAGTTTCTGTAAAGTTTGGAAGGTGGCAGACGAGATACTGGCAGAAGTAAAGCTGTGAGGCCGGTCGTGAGTCGTGCTTTGGTAGCTCAGATGGTAGAGCACTTGCCCGCGAAAGGCAAAGGTCCCGAGTTCGAGTCTCGGTCGGGCACACAGTTTTAATCTGCCAGGAAGTTTCATATCAGCGCACACTCCGCTGCAGAGTGAAAATCTCATTCTGGTAATAAATATTAATTTTATCAAATTAAGACACCCAATATCAATCATGCTTTTCATTATCCTACAAACCTTTTTAATTGGATTAATAACAGGTACAATAATGGAAAGATATTGATTATCATATATTTTATTTTTAACGTTTCTTGGTGGTATATTAGTTCTATTTATTTATATTACAAGAATTGCATCAAATGAAATATTTCAACCTAAATCAATTACCGTAATTATTAACTTTACAATATTGGTATTTATTATATCAACATTAATTATCATAGATATAACAATATTTAATAACTTTTTCAAAAATACTGAAACTATAAAAATTAATAATTCAATCAATTACCAAGAAATAACAATATCTTTGGAAAACTTATATAACATACCAACATTCATAATTACAATAATAATAATAATTTATTGATTTTTAGCACTATTAGCAGTAGTTAAAATTACTAATATTAACCAGGGGCCTATTCGTAAATTAAGATAATTTGCTAATGAGTAAACCCTTATGATTAAGACATCCTTTAATTAAAATTATTAATAACTCTTTAGTTGATTTACCTGCACTAACAAATATTTCATTTTGATGAAATTTTGGGTCCCTGCTAGGGTTATGCTTGGTAATTCAAATCGTAACTGGACTATTTATAGCTATACATTGTACATCAAATATTGAAATAGCATTTAGTAGTGTAGTACACTTCTGCCGAGACGTAAATAATGGTTGAATTATTCGAACTTTACATGCAAATGGAGTATCTATATTTTTTATTTGTATTTATTTGCATGTAGGATGAGGAATTTATTACGGATCTTATATATACATACACACCTGAATAATTGGTTCAGTAAATCTATTTCTGGTTATAGCAACTGCATTAAAGGATATGTTTTACCTTGAGGTCAAATATCATTTTGATGTGCAACAGTAATTACTAATTTATTATCAGCAATTCCATATTTAGGAACAGATTTAGTTCAATGGGTATGAGGAGGATTCGCCGTTGATAACGCAACATTAAATCGGTTTTTTACATTTCATTTTGTATTACCATTTACTATTGCAGCTATAGCTGCAATTCACTTATTCTTTCTTCACCAAACAGGGTCTAATAACCCCTTAGGACTAAACGGAGATATTGAAAAAAATTCCATTTCATCCATACTTTACTTTCAAGGATTCTATTACATTCCTATTAATAACATCATTATTAATTATATTATGCTTAATCAATCCTTACCTCCTAGGAGATCCAGATAATTTTTACCTGCTAATCTGTTAGTAACACCGGTTCATATTCAACCAGAATGATATTTCTTATTTGCATACGCAATTCTACGATCAATTCCTAATAAGTTAGGAGGTGTTATTGCATTATTTTTATCAATTAGAATCTTAATAATTTTACCATTTTATAATAAAACACCGTTCCGTGGTATCCAATTCTATCCTATTAATCAGATTTTATTCTGAATTATAGTAGTTCTTGTATGCTTATTAACATGAATTGGTAAACGACCTGTTAAAGAACCTTACATCATAACATGACAAAACGCATGAGATCAGCTAATTAAGGAATAATAAGTTAATTAGCTTAGGAGAATCATATGTTTTGAAAACATAAAACTAGAAGTTTAACTCTTCTATTAACTTTTCTTAAAAAATTTCACTAAATAAATGAGATAAATAAAATCTTTAAACCAACAAAGAAAATAAAAAAATTAAAGATAAAGGTAAAAAACTTTTTCAAGCTAAGTATATTAACTTATCATAATGAAACCGTGGTAATGTACCACAAACTCAAATAAAGCCAAAGGATATATCAGCAAGCTTAATAAAAAATATAAAAGAATAAAAATAACCACCTAAAAAATTAAAGCTAATAATATTCTTATAAAAACAATTCTAGTATAGTCAGCTAAAAAAATTAAAGTAAAGCCACCCACACCATATTCAATATTAAAACCTGAAACTAACTCAGACTCACCTTCAGCAAAGTCAAAAGGAGTACTGTTAGTTTCAGCTTAACAGGAAGCAAAGCAAGCTAAAGCTAAAGGAAAAGAAATAATAACAAATCAACAATAAAACTGATACTTTATAAAATCAAACATGTTAAAACTACCAATTAAAATAATTAAAGATAATAAAATTAAAGCTAAACTAACTTCATATGAAATTGTTTGAGGAACAGAACGAAGAGAACCTAATAAAGAATAATTTGAATTAGAAGATCAACCAGCAATCATAATGGTATAAACACCTAATCTAGTGCAACATAAAAAAACAAAAACCCACAAGAAAAAGAACATGTATAAGTTAAGTAAGGGAAAATTGATCAAACAGCTAAAGAAATTATTAAATTAAAAACAGGAGAAAAATAATAAAGTAAATAATTAGATATAATAGGAATTGGCAAAGGTTGTGGGATTCCTACAAATCCTACCTTATTTGGACCCTTATGAATCTGGATATAACCTAAAACCTTACACTCTAATAAAGTTAGAAAAGCAACACTAATTAAAACACAAATAACTAATAAAAGCAAATTTAAAATAAACGTAAATAAATCATAAAGTATCAATACTATTTGTAGAAAGAATCTACATAAATGAATTCTAAATGCAACACATTAATCTGTCAAAATAGTAAATTAATTAATATTAATCAATATAATAAAAAATATTTCAACCATATGGTCCTTTCATACTAATATGGATTAATAATCTTAGGATAGAAACCGATCTGGCTAACGCCGGTCTGAACTCAGATCATGTAAGAATTTAAAGGTCGAACAGACCTAATCACTAGGCTCCTGCACCCAAAATTTTTCTTAATCCAACATCGAGGTCACAATCTGCTTTGTCGATATGAGCTCTCGAAAACAATTACGCTGTTATCCCTAAGGTAACATAATCTTATGATAATAAATTATGGATCAAAACAACAAACATAAATCAATGATATAATAATGAAGAGTGTATTTATTCTTCATGTCACCCCAACAAAACATCATCATTAAATATAGAAAGACAAACAAAAAACTATATAAAAATAAAATTTTAAGCTCTATAGGGTCTTCTCGTCCTAAAGAAGAATTTAAGCCTTTGGACTCGAAAGTTAAATTAAAAAATTTATTAAGATAGTTGATTTCTCATCAAGCCATTCATTCCAGCCACTAATTAAGAGACTAATGATTATGCTACATTTGCACGGTCAAAATACTGTGGCTGTTTAAAAATCCGCTCAGTGAGCAGGCCAGACCTCAAAGTATTGTCAAGGGGACATGTTTTTGATAAACAGGCGGAAATCACTTTTGCCTAGTTCCTTATAATAAGTTTACAAGGTAAAATTTTTATACAAATAAATATACTAATTCTATCATTATTACAAATATTTTAAAACTAAATTACTAATCTTAGTAAAAAACCTAAAATACTTATAAAATAAAAAAAATAATTAAGTAAAACGTAATCTTAAAGATAGCTGGTTTAAAGCTTACTATTATATTTTTATAAAACAAATTATAGGTTATTAACTTCAAAGCTTATCCCTTAAAGAATAAATAAGTTAATATTTATAATTAAAAATTAAATAGGAACATTTAACTTCAAAAAATTAAATTTTTTCTTAAGAAACTAGATATCTTAGGAAACAATTAACATCTCATTTCTATAAATAATTTAATAATAATTATGATACATTAACTATAAATTATTTATAAATCAACCCAAATCGAGACAAGTAAAGTAAATACTAAAATTTTGATAAACCCTGATACAAAAGGTACAATAAATAAAATCTACTTTAAAAAATTTAAAATTATATTTCATAAAATACTTACATTACCAGTAAACTATAATTTAAAAAATTGATTCTATAAAATATACTAAGACAAAATTCAACAAACTATATATATGAAATAATTAAATAAACAAAAAATAAATATAATAAAATAAATAATGAAAATATCCTGATTTGCACAGAAAAATTTTCAGTGTAAGGAAACACTTTACTAATAAGTTATATCTTGAACCTCTTCCTAGATACACTTTCCAGTATATCTACTATGTTACGACTTATCTCATCTAAATTGAAGCTACCTTAAAATAATGAAAATAGAATAATCAATAATGAGAGCGACGGGCGATGTGTACACACATCAGGGCCAATATCAGTTAAATTAAATAAATTAAATTACTATCAAATCGACCTTCATTAACAGTATTTCACTATCAAATCCGTTATAAACAAAAATCTATTGTAACCCACCTCCTCTTATCTATAAGCTGCACCTATTTTATAATTATGAAACCTGAAAGTTATAACGCTAAAAAGATTCTCTGATAACGGAGATATACAAACAAATAAATTAAGTAGAGTAAATAATGTATTATCAATCACGGGGTAGGTTCCTCTGAATGGAATGAGATACCGCCAAATTCTTTGCGTTTAAAGACCTTAACTAATAGTACCCTGGTAAATATAATTAACATTTAAAATAATAGGGTATCTAATCCTAGTTTATTATTTAAATTTCACAGATTCATAAAAAGAGCTACAAATAAATTTTAACATTTCACCTTACAAATTTAAATTTTAACCCTAATAATATAAACAACTGTTTTAACCAATAATATTCACTTGTATCAATCGTATAACAGCGACTGCTGGCATGAATTATGCCGTTACTAAATCAATTTGCTAAATCCAAAATCACTTGATAATTAAATCAAATTACTGAAAAAAGAACATTTAGTTTAACAAAACTTACATATAATACAAAGAAAAAATGGATAAACAAGCAAGAATAAAACTTTTAAGAAAAAAATAAGAAGTTTTAAAATTTATAAAATTAAGAAAAAATAAATGATTAAAATATTTAATGTAAAAAAAGAAAAAATCACAAACATTAACAAACAAAAGAAACGAACCCCCGTATGACCACAAAAACTTTTCTATTATATATAAATAAAGATAAATATGGAACATGTATACCAAGAAATGTTATATATTCTTTCTTATTTAATCTTTCTTTTCACTAATAATAAAGAAAGATTAAATAATATAATAAATATATTTTATACAATTATTTAAATTGATGTAATATGCTATTAGTATAAAATTAAGTTTATATTAAGTTAACTTAGATATTTATTATTTAAATAATGTAATTATATATAATTTTTTAATTATATTTTTATAATTAATTTAACTATGTATATTTATATAATACTTTATATTTAAAGTTAATAATTTTATTTATTATATCCAATTATAATAATATTTAATATTAATTTACATATTATTACACTGCTGGCCACCGTAAATGCAACACCAAGAAAGACAAGAGGTAGCACAAGATTTATTTTGTAGATAACATGTTGACCAAGTATCAAATGATTACATTTACAGATGTCTGTGACTTGTGGTTCCTGCCAGAATTAGTAGCCAGAGTAGTCGCCATTGTTGGAGATCACTGCTGCCACACGTCTCAGCATTGAGTCAAAGAGACGTTGGATGTGTTCCTGGGGTACAGCAGCCCAAGCAGTTTCCACACGTTGCCAAAGATCATCTGGTGTGGCAGCTGGGGATGTAATCTGGGTCACTCGTTGAGCAACCATGGACCACATGTTTTCTATCGGCGAAAGATCCGGAGAGCGAGCCGGCCAGGGAAGCAGTTCAATCTGGTTATTGACGAAGAACCTTTGGACAATGTGTGCCACGTGTGGTCGCGCATTATCCTGTTGAAATATGGCTGTGGCCGAGCCCTGAAGGTAAGGAAGGACAACTGGCTCCAGCACCTCGGATATGTAGCGCCGGCTATTTAAAGTACTGGCAATGCGTACTAGAGGTGTGCGAGAGTAATATCCAATACCGCCCCATACCATAATACCCGGTGCAAGACCAGTGTGGCGGTGCATAATGCAGCTGTCCAGCATCCTCTCTCCACGGTGTCTCCACACTCGAATCCGACCATCGTGGTGCTGCAGACAGAAGCGTGCCTCGTCAGTAAAGACAACGTCATTCCATTCTGCCGTCCACATCTGTCTGTCATCACATCATTGGCGACGGAGCGTCTGTGGTTCTGGTCAATGGTAGACGAAGCAATGGACGTCTTGCGGACAGACCACTCTGCTGTAAACGGTGTCGAATGGTACGCGCAGACACTGGATGATGCGTTACAGACGCAATGTGCTGTGCTATGGTTTGGGATGTCACTGAGCGATCCGTCATTGCCATGCGCACAATTTGCCTATCAGCACGTGCAGTGGTGCACCGAGGTGAATGCGATCGACCACGTCGGTCCGTCGTACCCTCCTGCATCCAACGGTCACATATCCGCATTACAGTTGTTTGGTTTCGTCCAACACGACTAGCGATTTCTCTGTATGATAATCCACAATCTCGGTAAGCCACTATCCTTCCTCTGTCGAACTCGGATATTTGATCAAAAGATGTTCGCTGTTGTCTACGAGGCATAACTGATCGTCTTGTGAAACAACGACAAGGTAAACACATGTGCCGAACGTACACTCGTCGAAATCGCCAAGACTTAAATGGCGCTATGAGGTGCCGCCACAGGCGCGCGTGATGTGCGTCTGCGCTGAAATTCTAATCGCTGCAAACCCATGGTGTAAATTTCACTTGATTCGGATGCTTCCTTCAGGGTGTTGCATTTACGGTGGCCAGCAGCGTATATATGTACTTTATAATATAATTATTTTTTTTAAGCTAAAAACATAAGTAGCTATAATCCTAGGTAAATAAATGTATTAAAATAATCACTTAATAATAATAAAATAAACTTATAGGTATTTAAATTTATTTAAATGTAATATATATATATATATATATATATATATATATATATATATATATATATATATATATATATATATAACCTAAGCAAGATAAATTAATTTGGAATAACCAAAATAATACATAACCAATTCCCAAAAAAAACTTTTAATTTTTATATTAAATAAATGAGGTGCCTGATTAAAGGGTTACCTTGATAGGGTAAATTAAGTAAATAAAAATTACCTTCATTAAACAAATTACATAAGATAGAATTAAACTACCTCCTTTAGTATCAAAAACTAACGTGCATCATACACCTTAATATAAAAAGGTGAGCTAAAGAAGCTAAAGGGTTCATACGCCATTTATAGAGGTATCAATCCTCTCCCTTTTAATGACCAACAACTCTACAAAACTTCCCTTCCTATCAACATTAATGATAGTAACGATCCTGTCCATTTCATCAAATTCCTGATTTGGAGTTTGAATAGGGCTTGAGATCAACTTACTTTCATTTATTCCGCTCCTAACAAGAAATAAAAATATAATAATAAATGAGTCATCAATTAAATATTTTATTGTCCAAGCAATAGCATCGACAATACTATTATTTTCAATTTTGTTGATTTAAATAAAGTACCCAATAGGATGGGAACAGAATTTATTCCATCAATAATAATCAGATCTAGATTATTATTAAAGATTGGGGCTGCACCTTTTCATTTCTGATTTCCAGAAGTAATAGGAGCCTCAAGATGAAATATCTGTCTAACATTAATAAGATGACAAAAAACTGCTCCAATAATGGTACTATCATATTGTATTCAACTAAGAACTTTCATTTGAACAATTATCATTTTAAGATTTATTATTGGAGCAATAGGGGGTGATGTGTTGGCAGAAGAGCCAACACCGTGTGCTAGAGGAGGCCGAAATGCACGCGTTTAAACTCACGCAGACTGGCGTGAGATCGGGAACAAGGTAAAGTAATTATCCTATGAAGAGAAGAACGTAGTTGATTGAATACTTTAATCCATAATTGGAGAACATCGCTCTTGATGATACATAATTACAATCTCAATATAAACTGGTAATGGCGCCTTGCTAGGTCGTAGCAAATGACGTAGCTGTAGGCTATGCTATCTATCGTCTCGGCAAATGAGAGCGTATTTGTCATTGATCCATCTCTGGCAAAGTCTGCTGTACAACTGGGGCGAGTGCTAGGACGTCTCTCTAGACCTGCCATGTGGTGGCGCTCGGTCTGCAATCACTGACAGTGGCGACACGCGGGTCCGACGTATACTAGCGGACCACGGCTGATTTAAAGGCTACCACCTAGCAAGTGTGGTGTCTGGCGGTGACACCACAGGGGGTTTAAATCAAACATCTCTACGTCAACTTCTAGCATATTCTTCAATTAGACATTTAGGTACCATAGTGCTCAGAGCCATTTGAACCATTTTTGGACCTGAATTGTTACCATATTTCCGATGATGTCATCGATTACGTCACCCAGTGACTTCATGCAATATTGCCAGATTTGACCCCCCTTCTCCCTCACGCCTGTGAGGTCACAATCCAGTATGGCAGAAGTAGGTCTATTTTACTTTTTAAAATAGCATGAAATTCAAAAAACGCCGGACAATAAAATTGTGGGTTAAAATGGTGGCAAATTAAAAAAAGCCCAAACGAGCACTTGTGCTACGTATAGAATCAAAGGTGACAGTCCCAGGGTACTTGCTCTATAAAATGGTGAAACATGAAGAAAAGGGTGAGAAGTTAAAAAAAATCACTCAAGTCCAGTTGTCATATTAGGTTTTTCTCCGTGTCATTCGACAGTACGGTGGAAGTAGGTCACTAGTGGTAAACATAGATACTTTCTCAAACTTCCTGGGACTTCCATTAACATCAGGCAATGTAACAGCTGTGGGAGCTATTTTCAGCTAACCTACTTTTCTCATACACTTATGCCAACCCAACATAACTGTTCCAGTTTTTGTGGTCCTGCATTCGCGTATGCCCACCGCTACATCAAAGTCCAAGTTGACAAATCATCTCGTGAACCCTGCATCGCTCAATGAAAGGTTGATTATGAAGCATCATCAGATACCTGCAGTCCTCACGTTGAATAAAACTGGCATGGCCATTAGAATGTAAATATTGTTTCCATTTATTAATTCCTCAGAGAAATGACTTCCTGATGCAGTGGCTGATATTTTGGAGCAGAAATCAGCTTAACACGCGTTAAGGATTCCTGTCGCAGCACGTGATACATTGGATCAGAAATCACATCAGGACACAGAGTTGTTTCCAGACTCTGAGGTTCTACTGTCTTCAACATCTGCACCTCTCGTTCAATTACGAGCACTGCATAGCGCACCACTGAATTTGTTGTTATTCTCTGCAACAAACAAGCTGAATGCCAATGACAGTTCTACACTTGTCATAAGATAATGATTTCAAAGTAGTGGTAAATTTTGAAAAATCCACGATTTAGTGTTAAGAAAGTTGTGCAAGGACAATGTGAACGTTACAAATTATGTCGGAATTCGTCGCAAATAGCTGCAATATTCGACACTCAGAAGCTGATTGTGTTACTGGACTGATGTACAATAAATGTCGGCGACCATCTAATATTAGTGAAAATATACAACGAGAATATAACACAGTGCACTCAGTTTCAGGAATCTGCATTCAGAAACTTTATGTATGCCAGCTTAGCCATCCTGCGTATAGTGCACAACAAACGCTAGTGGAACCTCAACGAGAATGGGTTATATGAAAACGTCTGTCATTCCCTTACAGAGATCACCCGTCAGAACGCTTCAGTAGACGTCTTTGCTACGAATTTTGACACATGTTGTGCTTCAGTATGCAGTACGGTGCATCAACATCATTGCCGAGGTTGCTACAGAATCACACGAATATTTGAATTTGTTTGTATTCTGAAATATGTTAAACAAAATTTAAAAAATGAATAACCAATGAATGTCTTTCCTTTTAAACTGTGTTTCATTGCACCAAGAACCTCCAACATGTTGAATACTTATGGCAGGGTTGGTGTAAAAAGAAAATAAGTGACCGGCAGTTTAACAAAGTAGACTTAAAGCTTCTCAAAGGTACAAAATTGTAGTACATTTTCAAAATATATTTTACACTTTAGAAATCAGTTGAAGAACAGGTTTTTTTTCAGTACTGTTAATATTATTTGAGGAAGAAATTTCTAAGTATGTATGTAGGAGCCGAGCGTTGTATGGTAGTGAAACGTGGACTGTGGGAAAACCGGAAGAGAAGAAAATAGAAGAACTTAAGATGTGAAGTTACAGAAGTATGCTGAAAATTAAATGGACTGATAAGGAATGAGGATGTTCTCCACAGAATTGGCGAAGAAAGGAGTATATGGAAAACGCTGACAAGAGGAAGGGACAGAATGATAGGACATGAGTTAAGAAATCAAGTAATAACTCCCTTGATACTGGTGGGACCCTTAGAGGGTAAAAACAATAGAAGATGGCAGAGATTAAAATACATCCAGCAAATCGAGGTCGTAGATTGTCAGTCACCGTCTACTCTTCAGTATGCTATTTCATCGGAGTGTCATTTGGTTTCCACTCTGTATCAGCATGATTTGCATTGTTTGCAGAAGACGACAAATACTTCATAGTGCAATATGAAATTGCTGTATATCTCATTTCAAGACGATTCCGAATGCAAGGTGCCCTCGCCCCCCCCCCCCCCCCCCCCAATTATTCAACAAGGGATTACAGAAAAGCATGTAAATACATATAATGTATTTTTTAACTTTCAACATTTACCTTATTGCAGGCAACGAAAGGGGACAAAGAAAGTACCGGTACAGAGAAAATAAAATCGTATAAAGATCTCACTCAGTCAGATGCAGATGCCACTTCGTCCTCCTCACTGGAATCGTCAGGGGAATCTGCAGTGTCACCGTCACTGCATGGTTGTCTCGCATTCGCCAATCGCCAATTAAAGACACTGAAGGCTTCGTCAAGTCCCCCCCCCCCCCCCAGGAGTCAGGACTCAACCACTTTAATAACCCATTGCTGTACAACTGCTTCAAATGGTCTTTAAATGGCTTATTCAGCACCACATTATCACATGTAGTTGCGAAGTCATGCCTCCTGGAATGACCACAAGACCTGTGTTTCATTTCGGGATTTCTGCCTTCACGGCTTGCGTCAGAAGCCCTCGAAATCATCAAAAAGCAACATCCTACCAAATGTGTGTGTGAAGTCTTACGGGACTTAACTGTTAAGGTCATCAGTCCCTAAGCTTACACACTTCTTAATCTAAATTATACTAAGGACAAACACACACACCCATGCCGGAGGGAGGACTCGAACCTCCGCTGGGACCAGCCGCACAGTCCATGACTGCAGCGCTTCAGCCCGCACGGCTAATCCCGCGCGGCCAACATCCTACCACCCTTTAGAAGAGTACCTGGCCTCCTCTCCAGACTGTACGGAGCCAGTCTATAACCAACTCATTGGCTACTCATCCTTTTCCGTGGCAACGAAATACGACACCAGGCGGCAGCTTTTTATTTTGCGTAACTGTGCGAGTGAGAATGACGTAGCTTCGCATCTGTGTTCCATTGCCAAGCATAGTAACATCACGGTGGTTCGCGATTTCTTATTTCCTGAAACGTGAACAAATACATTTCTGGCACCTTTCTCTTCAACTGTTGTACTGGATGGCATGTCGAAGTAAACAGGAGTTTCGTCAGTGTTTACAATTTGCCCTAAGGGGTAAGCATGTTCCTTTCATAGTCTTGTACCTTGTCGCTGACACTCGACTAACTCCTCCATATACGATGCTGGAAGACGCTGAACAAGGGATGTTCGACGTCGCAGCATCCTTATACGTAATCTGGAGCTGGTTTTAAGTTGGACACCGTCTTCCTGTGCCAGTTCACGTGCTTCATTTCGTATGACATCGCGGCAAACTACCGTTCCTTTTTTACGTTTCTCGAGCGCAAATTCTACTACTTCCATTTCAGCATTTTCCAAATTTCAACTCTGTGGGCCACTGAGTGGTTTCCTGGCCGACTTCGCATTTTTCAAACGTTCTTTGTCCTTTCGCTGCCTCTGAACATTGGCTTCTGCGATTCCATACTTCCTCGAAACAGCACAATGATTTGTTGCTTCTGTGATTTTGAAATTTGCGTCACAGTAACGCCTGCATTCTGTTAAAAAATTAGATGTTGAACCACATTTCTCTAATTGACTACCCAATTTTGAAGTGAGATCTCCAAAGTCAGGCAACAACTGATAAGAAAAATTACCGCAACAAAAACTTTATGCTATCGTACAACAGCGCTCAGAGCACTAGTACACGTTCAAGATGAAAGCGGTAGGTGTGGAAGAGAGCAGAGCTACAGTTTAACTGAAGCTCGTTGTGCTGTTCGGTGAAGAAAATAAAAACTGCATACAGGGTGTTTCAAAAATGACCGGTATATTTGAAACGGCAATAAAAACTAAACGAGCAGCGATAGAAATACACCGTTTGTTGCAATATGCTTGGGACAACAGTACATTTTCAGGCAGACAAACTTTCGAAATTACAGTAGTTACAATTTTCAACAACAGATGGCGCTGCGGTCTGGGAAACTCTATAGCACGATATTTTCCACTTATCCACCATGCGTAGCAAGAATATGGCGTAGTCTCTGAATGAAATTACCCGAAACCTTTGACAACGTGTCTGGCGGAATGGCTTCACATGCAGAAGAGATGTACTGCTTCAGCTGTTCAATTGTTTCTGGATTCTGGCGGTACACCTGGTCTTTCAAGTGTCCCCACAGAAAGAAGTCACAGGGGTTCATGTCTGGCGAATAGGGAGGCCAATCCACGCCGCCGCCTGTATGTTTCGGTTAGCCCAAAGCAATCACACGATCATCGAAATGTTCATTCAGGAAATTAAAGACGTCGGCCGTGCGATGTGGCCGGGCACCATCTTGCATAAACCACGAGGTGTTCGCGGTGTCGTCTAAGGCAGTTTGTACCGCCACAAATTCACGAAGAATGTCCAGATAGCGTGATGCAGTAATCGTTTCGGATCTGAAAAATGGGCCAATGATTCCTTTGGAAGAAATGGCGGCCCAGACCAGTACTTTTTGAGGATGCAGGGACGATGGGACTGCAACATGGGACTTTTCGGTTCCCCATATGCGCCAGTTCTGTTTATTGACGACGCCGTCCAGGTAAAAATAAGCTTCGTCAGTAAACCAAATGCTGCCCACATGTATATCGCCGTCATCAATCCTGTGCACTATATCGTTAGCGAATGTCTCACGTGCAGCAATGGTAGCGGCGCTGAGGGGTTGCCGCGTTTGAATTTTGTATGGATAGAGGTGTAAACTCTGGCGCATGAGACGATATGTGGACGTTGGCGTCATTTGGACCGCAGCTGCAACACGGCGAACGGAAACCCGAGGCCGCTGTTGCATCACCTGCTGCACTAGCTGCGCGTTGCCCTCTGTGGTTGCCGTACGCCATCGCCATACCTTTCCAGCACGTTCATCCGTCACGTTCCCAGTCCGTTGACATTTTTCAACCAGATCCTTTATTGTATCGCTTTTCGGTCCTTTGGTTACATTAAACCTCCGTTGAAACCTTCGTCTTGTTGCAACAACACTGTGTTCTAGGCGATGGAATTCCAACACCAGAAAAATCCTCTGTTCTAAGGAATAAACCATGTTGTCTACAGCACACATGCACGTTGTGAACAGCACACGCTTACAGCAGAAAGACGACGTACAGAATGGCGTACCCACAGACTGCGTTGTCTTCTATATCTTTCACATTACTTGCAGCGCCATCTGTTGTTGAAAATTGTAACTACTGTAATTTCGAAAGTTTGTCCGCCTGAAAATGTACTGTTGTCCCAAGCATATTGCAAAAACGGTGTATTTCTATCGCTGCTCGTTTAGTTTTTATTGCCGTTTCAAATATACCGGTCATTTTTGAAACACCCTGTATAATATGCTGCGAATTTAAGACGGGCCGCTACTTCTGGGGACGAAATTTCGGAAAAAATCTCATCTTGGTTTAAGAGATATACATTATACCCTAGCATGGAGTCATTGTAATGTCTGGGTGACTCTGAAGACATAGCAATGCTTATTTCTTACATTTATTAACGTGTCCTACTCACTACGCTATTGCATCAAAGGGTCATGTAGTTTTCCAAAGTGTGACAGCATAACATGGCAATGTTTTTAAACTGCAGGTCGAAGTTAATACAGTAAAATGACATTAATATTTGAATGACTCTGATGTCGTTTTTAGAGACATGTTTCTCAGGAATTTAGTCGTGGGAATTACATTCTTTACTTCGTATTTCTCGTTGACAAGTGCACTTTAAAACGTAAATTAGAGCATCAGTGGTACTGATGTATGTTTGGCGATGTTATAAACTCAGTTTCTATGTATATTGGTGAATTTAAAAAATGGTTCAAATGGCTCTGAGCACTATGGGACTTAACATCTGTGATCATCAGTCCCCTAGAACTTAGAACTACTTAAACCTAACTAACCTAAGGACATCACACACATCCATGCCCGAGGCAGGATTCGAACCTGCGACCGTTGCGGTCACGCGGTTCCAAACTGAAGCGCCTAGACCCGCGCGGCCACACCGGCCGGCGGTGAAGTTAATGTCTAGTTTTAATGTAAGGTACAACATCGATTTCTGCTGTACACTACAATTTATTTCAGTAATGCCAGTAAGCAAGCTGTTTGTATTTTAATAAGTTCTGTAGGCAATTTAGATGCAGAAATATGTAATTTGAAGGTCCATTATGCCTGTAAGGTGTGATAGAACAATCAAAAAATGGTCTTCAACGAGCTTTAAATTTTATCTTTAGCACCAATATACAAGCCATATGTGCTTTTTCTTTTAATCTTCTAGAACAATTAAATCACGACAGTAGCGTCACATGACTTCTGTGCTCAAATTCTTCCTTATATTAAATAGTAAATTTATTTTGCTGCGAAGTTCGAATTTTCATTCGCAGTCATAAGTCTGTAATTATAATTACATATTAAACAAGCAACCCGTATGTGTGTGTGGATGTGTGTGTTTGTGAACGTGTGTGTTTAACTCGAAATCGTTACTGATGGTGGATAATTTAACTTCGGCGGTAAAGAGTGTACCTGTTATTTCAAAATGAATATCGGGTTTTTAAGCTTAGTCGCATTTATTACATACAAATTACAGTTATAAAATGAAAGAAAAATTCTAACAGTTTTTCTTACAAGTGTTCAATGTGAGCACCATTCGTTACGCGATATACATCATGTCAATAGGTGGGTTCTTCCCAACTTTGATCAGAGTCAGTGTCAATAAAATTCATCCGGGTTCGTGACCGCATTGTCAAGTGTAAAATTCTGACGTTTCGGCGACTATTGCAAGACGCCTTCCTCAGCGTGTATTGCTAACTGCTGGATAGGCGCTAGTTTGATTACTTACATACTATGGAAGAGTGCTGTCATTGGATGAGCAGGTGAGGAGGAAGGGTAATATGTGTTCTTTTATTGGTATTTGCAACACGCAATGCAAAGACCAATAAAAGAACACCTAATACCATTCCTCCTCACCTTCTCATCCTATGACATCACTTCTCCATAGTATATAAGTAATCAAACTAGTGCCCATTCAGCAGTTAGCAATACACCCTGAGGAAGGCGTCTTGAAATTGTCGCCGAAACGTTGGAATTTTATACTTGACAATGCGGTCACACACCCAGAAGAATTTTATTGACTGTGACAAAAGCCGCGGAAGCCTACGTTTACATCTGATCAGATTTTATACTTGACAATGCGGTCACACACCCAGAAGAATTTTATTGACTGTGACAAAAGCCGCGGAAGCCTACGTTTACATCTGATCAGTGTGTCTCAGTAAATGTTGTAACAACTGCTTCAGTCATGTTCCTTAAGTCTGGTAGATGAGGTGGTAGACGAGACATGTACACTTGATCCTGTATGAGCACCCAAAGGCAAAGCTCGCATGGCGTCATATCGGTAAACGTGGAGGCCATGCTAAACAAGCTCTGTCATCCGGACCTTTGCGGCCAGTCCAGTAGTCGGGTATAACGCCGTTTAACCAACTGCTTACTGGTTTATGCCAGTGAGGCAGCGTACTAACTTGCTGCCACATGAAGATCTGTGTTTCACATTCTTCCAGTTAAGGAAAGAGCCATAGATCAAGTGCATCCAGAAACGAAACATCCGTTAGAGTTGCTTCACCAAAAAAGGAAGTTCCATAAACTTTCCATGCCAACAAAACATCTGAATAGGTGAGTCTCGTTGAACTGTAGCACCACGCAAGGATTTGCTGAGCCCCCAATGCCCACATTACGTACGTCCACATTTCCACTTAGGTCAAATGTCGATTCATCACTGAAGACGACACGATTCAGTAAATCTTCTTCGTCACGCAGCAACATTTCGTCTAACAGTAATACAGATTGCCTTCGAGTTTGTGTGTGCTTGCGTACTTAGCATAGCTTTGTAGCCAACATGTGTTTTCTTCACTTATAATCTTGGTGGGATCTGATTTGCTGCAATGCCTCATTTACGCCTAACTTGAAATGTCAGCTGCCTTTTCAGCACGTTTTATTTTAGCCATCATAGTGACACTTGATGTAAATATTACGTTTTTTTGTGTTTATGGCGAATTTTTGCAGTCATTTTAGGTATTGAATCAACATTGTGACACTTTGCGAGCATCATAGAACAATTTAGATTTGGAAAATGATTAATTTGAGAGTCCTTTGTGCTTTGAACCATGTATAGTACCGAAATAAAACTTTGCTCGTTCACTACTGTCACTTAATCTTCAAGTTCATAGTGCAAACAGTGTGTGTGTGTGTGTGTGTGTGTGTGTGTGTGTGTGTGTGTGCGTGTGAGCCAGTGAGTGAGTTGCTGACTATTTTGGAAGTGGAAACACTGCAAGTTACATCCTTTATGTAATATTTTGAATAAATACTTTTGATGACGTCGCAAAGAATCCAGATTGTGTATACACTTTTGAGCGCAGCTAAGATACCAGCTCTGTGGCACTATTGTGACTGGCTGTTTTATTTTAATATACTGTAAATTACTGTGATGTCACTGGAGGGGAAGGGATGGAAGGGGAGTGAGTGGAAGACGTAAGGTGAGCGGTTTTTTGACTTCTTTCTTTGATTTTTGAATTTTTCCGCTTTAGTTTCCTACCAGGTTGTATTTCTTAATACCTGCGAGCACCATGTTGCATTTTGAACTTTTCCACAAGCACGTTCTTGGATCTGTGAGTCTCGCATCATTTGCCATCTCGGATTTTTTAGTTTCTCACCCTGGCCGGGAACTGCAGTGCTGAATCAGTGTCGCCGACTAGCGGCTGGAAAACTGAAATATGCTCCAGGTAGTCTCCATCCAAACTACTGTTGAGCTATCCTCAAATCATGTCCAGTTTCAAGTGAAATCATTCTTTGACGTATTGTGACAGAAAACACGTGTGTGATGTTCAAAAATTACCCCTGCAGACTTACAGTGTGGCGTAAACCTTGAGTTAAGGTCATTGGGACAGTTGGCTTGCAGACGTGGAAGTGTTAAGACGTGCTACGCGGTCGCTCTTCCGTGTGACGCTTGTGTTTACCTACTAGTGCACGCGCGTAATAGCTTTCGTTTGGTACGGTTTTCTGTTAGGCACAATTACATTTGACGTTACTATCGGTGACGGCAAGCCCCGCCATGTATGGTGGGGTGTATGGAGAAGGGGGTGGTGACTTCGACGCCCCTATGGGGCAACATCGACAACAAGCACCTGCCCAGCGGCTACATCCAGATGCAGCACCCTTACCAGCTCCTCCAGGAACTACATTGGACAACACGACGGCTGTGATCAGCCACTCGTTAGCAGTTGTTTGGGGAGAATCTGGAATACAGCCGGCAGAAGAGCATATGGATTTATAGGAACAGGATTCCTCCAGCTTCTCCGCTACGAGAAACAAGCGACAAAGTGAGGTCAGTCTGGATTTAAGAAATTCCAAAACCTTCATAGCAGACGCTAATCAACTCTTACCTGTAACTGACGTTTCATATGTAGCTGAACCCCCTGTAGCAACTGCTTCTGGGCTCACTCCTAACCAACATGCTGCAGCTAACACCCCTCCTGTGGGACCTGCACCTACTCCGAGGTCTCTCAACTTTTACAAACGTACAGATAGGGGACCATTCGTAATTTACATGGAATGTTTGGACAAAAACTTAGGCCGCTTGCACCCTATGGCACTAGGGAAATTATTGCATATTTCCTTGCCAGAAGTGAAGAATTCTATACTTAACATCTCTTCAGCAGGAAAAACAAAAGTCAAGGTGGAACTGAAAACCCCAGACAAGGCTAATTTCCTAGTTACCAGTGAGGTATTAAAGTAAAAAAATATAGAAGCTTACATTCCTTCCTTTGTTGTCCATAAGCTGGGAGTAATCAGGAAAGTAGACACCAACCTTGAAGAAGCGGAGATTTTGGAAGTCGTACAATCTCCCCTCCCTGTTGTAGGCGCTCGGAGGTTTACGAAGAGATATGGAAAAGACGAAATCGTTAAATTGCAGACCTGTTTGTTAACCTTCGACTCTCAAACCTTACCGGAAGGCGTGTCTATTCACGGAACAATAAGTCCCGTAGACCTTTATGTACCAACTGTCAGGCAGTGCTTTAATTGTCTTCGTTACGGGCACATCAGCAAACAATGTCGATCTCAGATGAGATGCATTAAATGTAGTGGTCCTCATAATGTTGAATCCTGTGTCTCACCTATCAATATTTGAGCCCATTGCGGGGGACAACACGCATCCACGGACCGTTCCTGCCCGGAATAACATATACGGCGACGAGCTCAAGAATTAGCTACGTTCAACAACATTGACTTCAGGGATGCGCTGTCTATTGCTCGTATGCCATCCTATGCATCCGTCACCGGGGTTCAACAACATCACTTGCCGGCTCCGATCATTCCTACTCTAACAAATTTGAGCTCTCCAGACTTTCAAAACCCACAACTCTTCCCGCCGCTGCCCGCCGCAAGCATGCAGAGTCAACAACGCGGAAGTGGGGACGCAACTCACAAGGGGAGGCCGCCAATTGTGAAATTCAGATTCGATTCATACTGCGCATAATAAAAGCTCATGGCCAGAGGTGTAATGTGGCAAAGCACCAAGATGCACTTCTCAGCCGTTGTCGAGAAAATCGACAGTTAAAAGAAACCGTTGCGGTGAAATACTCTCTGCGATTTTAAATTGTCTACAGCGTCGTGCCGCAGCGGTAAGCGCTCGGGTTCATAACCCGAAGGTCGCCAGATCGAGTCTCGCGCCATGCAAAATTTTTTTTATTATTTGTTTTTTGTAATTCAAATGTACACACACACACACACACACATATATATATATATATATATATATATATATATATATATATATATATATATGTGTGTGTGTGTGTGTGTGTGTGAGTCACCTAACATTACCGCTGGATATATTTCGTAAACCACATCAAATACTGACGAATCGATTCCACAGACCGAACGTGAGGAGAGGGGCTAGTGTAATTGGTTAATACAAACCATAAAAAAATGCACGGAAGTATGATTTTTAACACAAACCTACGATTTTTTAATTGGAACCCCGTTAGTTTTGTTAGCACATCTGAACATATAAACAAATACGTAATCAGTGCCGTTTGTTGCATTGTAAAATGTTAATTACATCCGGAGATATTGTAACCTAAAGTTGACGCTTGAGTACCACTCCTCCGCTGTTGGATCGTGTGTATCGGAGAGCACCGAATTACGTAGGGATCCAAAGAGAACAGTGATGGACCTCAGGTACAGAAGAGACTGGAACATCACATTACGTTCACATGCTAACACCTTTTTATTGGTCTTTTTCACTGACGCACATGTACATTACCATGAGGGGTGAGGTAAACGTACACACGTGGTTTCCGTTTTCAATTACGGAGTGGAATAGAGTGTGTCCCGACTTGTCAGGCCAATAGATGTTCAATGTGGTGGCCATCATTTGCTGCACATAATTGCAATCTCTGGCGTAATGAATGTCGTACACGCCGCAGTACATCTGGTGTAATGTCGCCGCAGGCTGCCACAATACGTTGGTTCATATCCTCTGGGGTTGTAGGCACATCACGGTACACATTCTCCTTTAACGTACCCTACAGAAAGAAGTCCAGAGGTGTAAGATCAGGAGAACGGGCTGGCCAATTTATGTGTCCTCCACGTCCTATGAAACGCCCGTCGACCATCCTGTCAAGGGTCAGCCTAGTGTTAATTGCGGAATGTGCAGGTGCACCATCATGCTGATGCCACATACGTCGACGCGTTTCCAGTGGGACACACTCTATTCCACTTCGTAATTGAAAACGGAAACCACGTGTGTCCGTTTACCTCACCCCTCATTCTAATGTACATGTGCGTCAGTGAAAAAGACCAATAAAAAGGTGTTAGCATGTGGACGTAATGTGCTGTTCCAGTCTCTTCTGTACATGAGGTCCATCACTGTTCCCTTTGGATCCCTACGTAATTCGGTGCTCTCCGATACACACGATCAAACAGCGGAGGAGTGGTACTCAAGCGTCAACTTTAGGTTACAATATCTCCGGATGTAATTAACATTTTACAATGCAACAAACGGCACTGATTTCGTATTTGTTTATATGTTCAGATGTGCTAACAAAACTAACGGGGTTCCATTTTAAAAAAACGTGGGTTTGTGTTAAAAAGCATACTTGCGTGCATTTTTTATGGTTTGCATTAACCAATTACACTAGCCCCTCTCCTCACGTTCGGTCTGTGGAATCGATTCGTCAGTAATTGATGTGGTTTACGAAATATATCCAGCGGTAACGTTAGGTGACTCACCCCGTATATATATACACTCCTGGAAATGGAAAAAAGAACACATTGACACCGGTGTGTCAGACCCACCATACTTGCTCCGGACACTGCGAGAGGGCTGTACAAGCAATGATCACACGCACGGCACAGCGGACACACCAGGAACCGCGGTGTTGGCCGTCGAATGGCGCTTGCTGCGCAGCATTTGTGCACCGCCGCCGTCAGTGTCAGCCAGTTTGCCGTGGCATACGGAGCTCCATCGCAGTCTTTAACACTGGTAGCATGCCACGACAGCGTGGACGTGAACCGTATGTGCAGTTGACGGACTTTGAGCGAGGGCGTATAGTGGGCATGCGGGAGGCCGGGTGGACGTACCGCCGAATTGCTCAACACGTGGGGCGTGAGGTCTCCACAGTACATCGATGTTGTCGCCAGTGGTCGGCGGAAGGTGCACGTGCCCGTCGACCTGGGACCGGACCGCAGCGACGCACGGATGCACGCCAAGACCGTAGGATCCTACGCAGTGCCGTATTGGACCGCACCGCCACTTCCCAGCAAATTAGGGACACTGTTGCTCCTGGGGTATCGGCGAGGACCATTCGCAACCGTCTCCATGAAGCTGGGCTACGGTCCCGCACACCGTTAGGCCGTCTTCCGCTCACGCCCCAACATCGTGCAGCCCGCCTCCAGTGGTGTCGCGATAGGCGTGAATGGAGGGACGAATGGAGACGTGTCGTCTTCAGCGATGAGAGTCGCTTCTGCCTTGGTGCCAATGATGGTCGTATGCGTGTTTGGCGCCGTGCAGGTGAGCGCCACAATCAGGACTGCATACGACCGAGGCACACAGGGCCAACACCCGGCATCATGGTGTGGGGAGCGATCTCCTACACTGGCCGTACACCACTGGTGATCGTCGAGGGGACACTGAATAGTGCACGGTACATCCAAACCGTCATCGAACCCATCGTTCTACCATTCCTAGACCGGCAAGGGAACTTGCTGTTCCAACAGGACAATGCACATCCGCATGTATCCCGTGCCACCCAACGTGCTCTAGAAGGTGTAAGTCAACTACCCTGGCCAGCAAGATCTCCGGATCTGTCCCCCATTGAGCATGTTTGGGACTGGATGAAGCGTCGTCTCACGCGGTCTGCACGTCCGGCACGAACGCTGGTCCAACTGAGGCGCCAGGTGGAAATGGCATGGCAAGCCGTTCCACAGGACTACATCCAGCATCTCTACGATCGTCTCCATGGGAGAATAGCAGCCTGCATTGCTGCGAAAGGTGGATATACACTGTACTAGTGCCGACGTTGTGCATGCTCTGTTGCCTGTGTCTATGTGCCTGTGGTTCTGTCAGTGTGATCATGTGATGTATCTGACCCCAGGAATGTGTCAATAAAGTTTCCCCTCCCTGGGACAATGAATTCACGGTGTTCTTATTTCAATTTCCAGGAGTATATATATATATATATATATATATATATATATATATATATATATATATATATATAGGGCGTTTCAAAAATGACCGGTATATTTGAAACGGCAATAAAAACTAAACGAGCAGCGATAGAAAGACACCGTTTGTTGCAATATGCTTGGGACAACAGTACATTTTCAGGCAGACAAACTTTCGAAATTACAGTAGTTACAATTTTCAACAACAGATGGCGCTGCGGTCTGGGAAACTCTATAGTACGATATTTTCCACATATCCACCATGCGTAGCAATAATATGGCGTAGTCTCTGAATGAAATTACCCGAAACCTTTGACAACGTGTCTGGCGGAATGGCTTCACATGCAGATGAGATGTACTGCTTCAGTTGTTCAATTGTTTCTGGATTCTGGCGGTACACCTGGTCTTTCAAGTGTCCCCACAGAAAGAAGTCACAGGGGTTCATGTCTGGCGAATAGGGAGGCCAACCCACGCCGCCTCCTGTATGTTTCGGATAGCCCAGAGCAATCACACGATCATCGAAATATTCATTCAGGAAATTAAAGACGTCGGCCGTGCGATGTGGCCGGGCACCATCTTGCATAAACCACGAGGTGTTCGCAGTGACGTCTAAGGCAGTTTGTACCGCCACAAATTCACGAAGAATGTCCAGATAGCGTGATGCAGTAATCGTTTCGGATCTGAAAAATGGGCCAATGATTCCTTTGGAAGAAATGGCGGCCCAGACCAGTACTTTTTGAGGATGCAGGGACGATGGGACTGCAACATGGGGCTTTTCGGTTCCCCATATGCGCCAGTTCTGTTTATTGACGAAGCCGTCCAGGTAAAAATAAGCTTCGTCAGTAAACCAAATGCTGCCCACATGCATATCGCCGTCATCAATCCTGTGCACTATATCGTTAGCGAATGTCTCTCGTGCAGCAATGGTAGCGGCGCTGAGGGGTTGCCGCGTTTGAATTTTGTATGGATAGAGGTGTAAACTCTGGCGCATGAGACGATACGTGGACGTTGACGTCATTTGGACCGCAGCTGCAACACGGCGAACGGAAACCCGAGGCCGCTGTTGGATCACCTGCTGCACTAGCTGCGCGTTGCCCTCTGTGGTTGCCGTACGCGGTCGCCCTACCTTTCCAGCACGTTCATCCGTCACGTTCCCAGTCCGTTGAAATTTTTCAAACAGATCCTTTATTGTATCGCTTTTCGGTCCTTTGGTTACATTAAACCTCCGTTGAAAACTTCGTCTTGTTGCAACAACACTGTGTTCTAGGCGGTGGAATTCCAACACCAGAAAAATCCTCTGTTCTAAGGAATTAACCATGTTGTCTACAGCACACTTGCACGTTGTGAACAGCACACGCTTACAGCAGAAAGACGACGTACAGAATGGCGCACCCACAGACTGCGTTGTCTTCTATATCTTTCACATCACTTGCAGCGCCATCTGTTGTTGAAAATTGTAACTACTGTAATTTCGAAAGTTTGTCCGCCTGAAAATGTACTGTTGTCCCAAGCATATTGCAAAAACGGTGTATTTCTATCGCTGCTCGTTTAGTTTTTATTGCCGTTTCAAATATACCGGTCATTTTTGAAACACCCTTTATATATATATATATATATATATATATATATATATATATATATATATATATATATATAATTCCCGGCAATCAGTTGCAACAATTATGAAATAAAACACAATATCACAAATAACATTCATGTGCATACAATTTATTGATAAGTTCGGTATACACTCGCACATAGTTAACGATTAGTGACCAGAAGTAGCTGGAGTACCGCACGAACCAGAGTGATAGTTATCATAGAAACATGGAAAGCAGAAAACAGCACGACATCGAGTACATCTGATAAAGGATGCGTTTTTACAAGAACAATTGTTTTTTAAAATATCTGTTGGGAAACACACCTGATTGACATTCTGAAAAATTGTTCTATCGTTCGTCAGGTTTGATGCATACCACACGTATCGTATCATATCGGCAAAAATCGGAGAAGACAATTGGTGGTGTACGATGGATTGGATTTTTATACAATCGTCTCTGGAGTTGATGTCACGGTTTCACTCGATTAAAACAGCACCATTTTGAAGGCACTTGATCAAATTTTTTTACCTGCTGGTAAAAATACACGTCACACTGTTGGACGAGAGGAGTGCACTTTGGAGGAATGACTTTTATAGTGCACGTTGGTAGCTTCTTATCGTCCTGGAACATCTCATCGTATAACGCCGGGTTCGTTTGCCCACCCCAAGAGTCGATCAGAAGGAGAAATTCTTTCTTTTGTACGTATAGTTGCAAAGCATTTCGCAAGAAGTCCATGAACAAACCCGTTGTTAGTTTACCAGATTTGGAGGATGTCATAACAATGTTGGTATACTTCGTGGCGTACTCGTCGACTGTCTTCTGTGCTCTTGGTCCAAACGTACCTGTGGACTCTTGAGGCATACGAAAACAAGAGGCAAGACTCGTCCAGACATCGTGATTGAATATTGTGCCGTATACGAATGCGTCACCTTGTTCATGTCGTGTCGGGTTACCAGGACAGCCTTTGACCCTTTTTCGGCGAGAGTTCTGTTGAACGTGGACTGGTACTGGCACCCTGACAAACAAAATATGAAAATATCGTTTATATAAGAAATATACGAAATCTGTGTTGTCTATAATATATCAGATTATCATATTCTATCATCATGTCATATAACATTTGTGAACAGCTCTTTACGTACCTGTTTGATCAGTATTAATTATGAAATCTTTGTCGAAGTTAGTTATCAACTTTCGCGTCTGGATCCGAAATGTGTCCGCTGCGGCTAAAATTTCGTCTTGGGTAGCCGTCTCTTTCCGGGAAACAAATTTTGTGATTTTCCGTTGCCGAATCCCATGCTTCTTTTTAAATTCGGTGACCCATGTTTTTGAAGCTTTGAAGTTCAAATCTGGGAACTGACTTGCAGCGCCCAAGGCCCACTGCTGCAGGTTTCTGGTGGTAACTTGCTGGAAGTTTTGTCGAGCTTCAACGAAGCGACCATGCACCAATGAATCGATGGTACAATATTTATCAAATTTGCTACCGCCACGTTTGATTTGCTCTTCCCACCTGGATAAATAGCCCATATTTGTCAAACGAGAGCACCCATTTTTTTTGTAGAGTTTTGAGACTCCAGCCTGGATGTTCTTTGGCCATATTGACAGCTCTAATTTTGTTTTCCAGAGAAATATAGTCGTACCCTTTTTTTTTCTTCTCGTCTGGCTCGTATTCGACTGACGATTCGTTGGCAATGGGACTCGTTTCAACGTCTTCGTAGGCATTATTAGCGATGATTTCATTAATGTCTATCAGTTCCTCATCATGAACGAGGCCTTTTCCAGCGAGCAGTTGCAGCGTATTCTGGAACATTTCTTCCCCAATTACCATGGCTTCTTCGTTTATTGATGACGACGGTTCTGCTGCGATGCGATTACTGTTACGAAGGAGGCTTTCAAAATACACCAACGCGTCTTTCAATTGTTGTTTCGCCACTTCACTGTGTATAGAATCTTCTTCGATGACATCACTTTCATGCGAAAGGCCCGGATCGCTCTCCAATTGTACCGCCTCCATTTTTCCATTTGTTTAACAGGGTGCACCATAGCTCTCACGTACGCACCGATTTTCGACGATGTTATAAGTTGCACAAGGGACCGCATCCACCTTCTTTCGAAGTTAGCAGGCAACTACGCTGTTATGCGGTGGCTCGTTTCGGCCCATTCAACATCTGTCCTTCAAGTGTAACGAACGAGTAACGGAGTTTATATTTCATACCTGCCACAGCAAATTTGTGTTCGTGGGGTCTCTATTCTAATTCGAACGTTTGACTTACACTATACGTATTCGTTTCGGAATATCGTTTCTACGACTTCCGTTAACCATACGTGGTGAACATTATGAAGACAATTAATAACATTTGTGAAATACAACTTTGTTTGCGGAAAACATAATGATGTTCGAAGTCGCCAGTTTTTCCACAACAAACGACGTTCAACAACTTATTATATGCATAATTGTTGCAACTGAGTGCCGGGAAGGAGTCATTCCAATCCCGGGAGCGGAAAGACTTACCTTAGGGGCAAAAAAGGACAGGTATACACTCGCACACAAACACATATCCATCCGCATATATATATATATATATATATATATATATATATATATATATATATATATATATATATATATGTGTGTGTGTGTGTGTGTGTGTGTGTGTGTGTGTGTGTGTATACATTTGAATAACAAAAAACAAATACTGAAAAAAAAAAAAGGTTGCATGGTGCGACATTCGATCCGGCGACCTTCAGATTACGAACCCGAGCGCTTACCGCTGCGCCACGACGGTGTAGGAAATACACTCCTGGAAATGGAAAAAAGGAACACATTGACACCGGTGTGTCAGACCCACCATACTTGCTCCGGACACTGCGAGAGGGCTGTACAAGCAATGATCACACGCACAGCACAGCGGACACACCAGGAACCGCGGTGTTGGCCGTCGAATGGCGCTAGCTGCGCAGCATTTGTGCACCGCCGCCGTCAGTGTCAGCCAGTTTGCCGTGGCATACGGAGCTCCATCGCAGTCTTTAACACTGGTAGCATGCCGCGACAGCGTGGACGTGAACCGTATGTGCAGTTGACGGACTTTGAGCGAGGGCGTATAGTGGGCATGCGGGAGGCCGGGTGGACGTACCGCCGAATTGCTCAACACGTGGGGCGTGAGGTCTCCACAGTACATCGATGTTGTCGCCAGTGGTCGGCGGAAGGTGCACGTGCCCGTCGACCTGGGACCGGACCGCAGCGACGCACGGATGCACGCCAAGACCGTAGGATCCTACGCAGTGCCGTAGGGGAGCGCACCGCCACTTCCCAGCAAATTAGGGACACTGTTGCTCCTGGGGTATCGGCGAGGACCATTCGCAACCGTCTCCATGAAGCTGGGCTTCGGCCCCGCACACCGTTAGGCCGTCTTCCGCTCACGCCCCAACATCGTGCAGCCCGCCTCCAGTGGTGTCGCGACAGGCGTGAATGGAGGGACGAATGTAGACGTGTCGTCTTCAGCGATGAGAGTCGCTTCTGCCTTGGTGCCAATGATGGTCGTATGCGTGTTTGGCGCCGTGCAGGTGAGCGCCACAATCAGGACTGCATACGACCGAGGCACACAGGGCCAACACCCGGCATCATGGTGTGGGGAGCGATCTCCTACACTGGCCGTACACCACTGGTGATCGTCGAGGGGACACTGAATAGTGCACGGTACATCCAAACCATCATCGAACCCATCGTTCTACCATTCCTAGACCGGCAAGGGAACTTGCTGTTCCAACAGGACAATGCACGTCCGCATGTATCCCGTGCCACCCAACGTGCTCTAGAAGGTGTAAGTCAACTACCCTGGCCAGCAAGATCTCCGGATCTGTCCCCCACTGAACATGTTTGGGACTGGATGAAGCGTCGTTTCACGCGGTCTGCACGTCCAGCACGAACGCTGGTCCAACTGAGGCGCCAGGTGGAAATGGCATGGCAAGCCGTTCCACAGGACTACATCCAGCATCTCTACGATCGTCTCCATGGGAGAATAGCAGCCTGCATTGCTGCGAAAGGTGGATATACACTGTACTAGTGCCGACATTGTGCATGCTCTGTTGCCTGTGTCTATGTGCCTGTGGTTCTGTCAGTGTGATCATGTGATGTATCTGACCCCAGGAATGTGTCAATAAAGTTTCCCCTTCCTGGGACAATGAATTCACGGTGTTCTTATTTCAATTTCCAGGAGTGTATGTAATCGTAGAGAGTATTTCACCGCAACGGTTTCTTTTAACTTTCGATTTTCTCGACAACGGCTGAGAAGTGCATCTTGGTGCTTTGCCACATTACACCTCTGGCCATGAGCTTTTATTATGCGCAGTATGAATCGAATCAGAATTTCACAATTGCCGGCCTCCCCTTGTCAGTGTGCAACTGTGCCCCAGCAGACACACGTCGCTTACCGGCCTCCCCGGCGGCAGGCGCAAGTAAACAACCAAAGCAACGTTCGTGAGTGGTCTCAGTATCGCAGCCTGTTATATCCCATGCAACATTCATTCACTCCTATCAGCCAAAATCCATACCAGCCTGCTGCTCACAGATTAGCAACCCCACAAGCGCCGAATCAACGACAGCCTCAAGGTCATGCTGAACTTATAGATAAGATAATAAATTTGATTGATATTGTCATGCAAAACATGAGACAAAATAGTGCTATGAACAATTCCGATATCCGGCACCTCGTTACTGGCATATTTCAATCTCTCTCTCCCTAAATTATGGCGGCTTTAAAAGTATTGCAGTGGAATGCGAGATCGGCTAATTCTAATAGAGAAAGCTTGCAACGAGAACTGTTCGTAAGTCAGCCTGATATCGTTCTGTTATGTGAAACTTGGTTCACATTCGAACGAACTGTTCGCTTTCAAAACTATTTTATAGTAAGGGAAGACCGTCTCGATGGGTGGGGCGGCGTAGCTATACAGGTAAAAACTTCGCTGCCGCATCGACCACACCCGTTACACGTACCTGTCACCAACCTTGAATTAGTTGCTGTGGAGATACGAACTGCCCACAAAACCTTTACGGTTGTCTCGTTGTATAACGCTCCCCACCACAGTATCGTGGAAGATGACTGGAGACAATTAATAAGTCAGCTTCGTCCTCCCTTTATCGTAGCTGGAGACGTGAATGCCCACCATGTAGCGTGGGGAGGAGACGTGACAGACAGGAACTGCAGGACCTTGATAAGCGTTATCGAAGATAATAACCTAGTGATACTCAACGATGGCTCTCCTACTATGATAACTTCACCTCTCCGTAGACCCTCCGCAGTTGATGTAACTCTTTGCACCCCCTGCTTTACTGAAATATCTAATTGGTGCGTTAAAAAGGATTCAATGGGATCCGATCATCTCCCAATAGAGTTTCGCATTAACATCAACGTCGATACTACGCACATCTGTTACTCTAATAGTACGTGGAAAATCAAGGAAGCCAATTGGGCCTCTTATTAGGAAACGGTTCGGCGGGCACTCGCAAATACGAGACGTGACTTACGGGACGAAGATGCATACCCAGTTTTACTCAATGCTATGAACGTCGCAGCTGGCATCAGCATCCCTAAGAAGAGTTTACAGTAATGAAGCACCGTTCTCCTCCTTGGTGGAGTTCTGAATGCTCTCGGGAAGTTGCGAAGCGACGACTCGCCTTGAAAACCTATCGTCAGAATCCTTCATTGGACAACTTCTTGGCTGTGCAAAAAGTGAATGCGGGAGTTAACAAATTCCTGAAGAAAACCAAGAAGGACAGTTGGAAAAAATTTTGCCTGTCCCTAAACAATGAAACCAGTATGGCAAGCATCTGGCATAAAATAAAAGCTTTTAGCACAAGAAGACTGTCTTCCTCCTCTCCTGCTACCACAGCCTGGTTGGAGGAAATCATAGATACAATCGCTCCTCCCACGGTGCCATTTTTAAACCATCGGTTCCCTGCCGAAGAAGACCGCTATCATGTTCTTCTAAAGAAGAACTAAACGAAGCTATTAAAGTATCGAGCGACAGTTGCCCTGGCATTGATTATATATACTACTCTATGCTTGCACTCCTGCCTATAGAAGCGAAAGCCTTTCTCTCGATCATTTTTAATCAGTACTGGATGAAGAAAGACCTCATATCAACATGGAAGACGCAAGTAACAATTTCAGTTCTCAAAAGTGGTAAAGATCCAAATGTCGGTACTAATTATAGACCTATTGCCTTGTCGTCGTGTGTTGCAAAAACACTGGAATGAATGGTAAAAAGGAGACTAGAATGGTGGCTTGAAAAAAGTAATTTGTTACCTCGGAGTCAATACGGCTTCAGAAAAGGCAAAGTGACCAAGGATAACCTGTTTTTGCTTAATATGGATATCACGTCAGCCTTTCAAATGAATGAGACAGTAGTGGCAGCTTTTCTTGACGTTAAGGGTGCATATGATCACGTACATATACCGATACTCTTGGACAAGCTGGCAGGATTCGGAATTCCTTCACGGATGATCCACGGTATGAGTACCCTGATTATTCAAAGAACGATCTACGTCCGTTTCAAAGGTACCATGATCGGACCTTTTTATGTCTCCCAGGGATTGCCGCAAGGAGCAATTTTAAGTCCTCTCCTGTATACTCTATATACGCACGACCTAGAGCGCATACTTACTCCCCCCACAAAAATCCTACAGTATGCTGATGATATATGTGTTTATTCTACTGCTGCTTCATATCTTCAGGCCAAAACGGCATTAACCACAACCATCGCACACATCGATGAGTGGCTCTCTATCAATGGGCTGGAGATCTCGGCTGAGAAATCAGCAGTCGTTCCCTTCTCCAAGTCGACGACAGCTCGCACGGAAGATCACATTACCTGTGGCAAGTACACCTTCCAAATAAAATCTCACGTTCGATTTCTGGGGATGATTTTTTACTCTCGGTTAAGCTGGGCGCCCCACATCCGATCCACCGTTACCAAGTGTGAAGAAGGTTTAAATGTAATCAGATCACTCACTCGTGTCGGGTGGGGAGCGCACCAGAATGTTTTACTCACCATGTACCGAGGGATAATTCGATCTCGATTAGACTATGGCTGTCAATTCTACCACACTGCGACAAAGATTCATCTCTCCAAATTAGATACTCTTCAATATAGAGCCATTCGTACCTGTCTTGGAGCCATGCGATCGACGCCCACCAACGCCATTTTAATAGAAGCAGGGGAGATGCCCTTGAGCATTAGGCGCCAAATGTTATCGGACAAATTCTACAGTTTCGGCTATCAAAGTAAAGATTGCATTTATCGACTGTGGATGGCATCCCACAGAAGGAATAAAGTGCCAGCCGTTTGTGCCAGCTTTGACACTTGGTCACCTGTCATACATTCTATACGGCGTGCAGCGCATCTACCTGTTTTTGAATATGATCTTCAAACGCTCTGCTCCCAGATCCCAGTCCATTATTTAAGTACGACCTGGCTGGACAGTACTAATTTCAACTTTGGCTTCAGTCGTCTCGTTCAAGCACAATGGCCGGGTTTTCTCTGTGTATATACCGATGGCTCCAAAATTCCGCAAGAAGAGTGTACAGGATGCGCTTTTTTCTGCCCTCAGCTCCAGATCCGCAAAACCTTCAAACTGCCTAGAGCACCTCTATTTTTACGGCGGAGACAGTGGCAGTTTTGGAAGCACTCAAGTTTGTCTCTAGCACTTCCTTCCCAAAGATATTGATAGTATCTGACTCGCAAAGCATTCTTAAAAACATTCAGTACAGTCGATGGAACAAAACAACCAACAGTTATATCCTGGACGTGATATCTGAATATTTTCGCAGCACACGCACGGACCGGACGATCCATTTGTTGTGGGTACCTTCCCACTCTGGTATCCTCTATAATGATGAAGTTGATGCATTACCCAAACAAGCGGCAACCTTAGGCACCGTCCTGGATCTGCAGCTTCCTTATACAGACTACTTACGTGAAGTCAAGGTTCACGCAAGCCAACAATGGCAGGAAATGTAGAACGTTTCTCAACAGACAAAAGGCGGTTATCACGCAGTGCTATAACCTCAGATTCCTTCACAGCCGTGGTTCATGAGGACACATCTGGACCGATCCACGATTTCTACCATCATAAGACTCTGCTTCAATCATGCCTCTTTCCCACAACATCTACATCGGATCAACGTTTACAGTTCACCAGCATGAGAGTGTGATCCTGAGCCGGAAGCTGATGTCAACCACATCTTATTTATGTGCCCCAAATTTGACCATGAACGGTTGGTCTTTCTGAAGACATTGCTGAGTATGGGCTACCATCTTCATCCATCAGCTTCTTCTCTTTTGTGTACTAAAGACGTTCGTCTATATGAAGTGATAGTTAACTTCATCAACAGTACTGGTTACAATCTGTAGGTTTTAATGGTGTACACAAATTATAAATATGTCTTGCTGATGAAGATATTTCAGAATTGGTGTGAATTGTAAGCCAAGACACTTTTAGTTATTTTCCAATTCAATTCAATTTTTAAAACATTATGTACAAAACTGTAACAGTTAAGCTTTTTATTCTTGTAAATATGCATTTCTGCAAAAAAAAAAAAAAAGAAAAGTCATTGGGAAAGTGGAGGATTCCAAACGGCGCAGCATAAGATTATAAGATTAAAACTAATCATCTGAAAGGAATATTTAGTTTCGTATTATATTACAGTGCCAGTTTTGTCAAAAATTAGGAAGCATGCATGCAAGTCCGGAGGAACAGCCACTGCAACGACTACAGCTGTCATGAAATACGTGAAGAGTATTGGCAGTTGCGAATTCGTACAACCATCACCTGTGTAATGGAATGACGGTAGTGAAAATTATTGCTGGACTACGACTCGAAGCTTCCCGCTTTACACGAGCGTCACATCAACCGCGTTGGCTTCCCGTTCACGACTGACGGCCAGGCCCAAACTTAAAATCGTCGTCGTTCGAGCGTGACAACCTACACTCGTCCTTATTATGTAATTCACATGCAAGGGGAGGATATTTTTTAACTGAAACTCGCTGGCTGGTACCGGTGGATAAATACGATACTGCAGAGCCTCAGTTTGTAAGAAGTACCGTGAATACATTTCATGTATTTCATGATGTTTGTAGCCACTGCAATGCCTGTTCCTACGGAAGTGAATGCATTTCCGAAGTTATATTGTACCACACTTTTTAACAACACAGGCCCTGTAATATCGTATTTATCCTCCGATATGAGGCAGCAGCTTTAAATTAAAATGCTCCCTTTCTCCTTCTCCCCCCCCCCCCCCCTCCCAGCACTCCTTTGTACGGGTATTACACCAAGTGTGCCAGTACATGTTGTGACGCACGAACGACGACGTAATGGAGTTTGGGTGTGGCCGTGAGTCGTGCGCGGATAGCAAAAGAGGATAAAGAGACCGCTCGTTTGAAGGAGGAAACCCGATTTCGTATCCCGGTCCGGCACAGATATTCATTGTCGTCATTCCATAATACAGCCGATGGTTGTCCGTATTCGCAGCTGCTAATATATTTTATGTATTTCTATATGGCTGCAGTCGCTACAGTGCAACATTCCATCGTACTTCTTAACAACACAGGCACTGCATATACACTCCTGGAAATGGAAAAAAGAACACATTGACACCGGTGTGTCAGACCCACCATACTTGCTCCGGACACTGCGAGAAGGCTGTACAAGCAATGATCACACGCACGGCACAGCGGACACACCAGGAACCGCGGTGTTGGCCGTCGAATGGCGCTAGCTGCGCAGCATTTGTGCACCGCCGCCGTCAGTGTCAGCCAGTTTGCCGTGGCATACGGAGCTCCATCGCAGTCTTTAACACTGGTAGCATGCCGCGACAGCGTGGACGTGAACCGTATGTGCAGTTGACGGACTTCGAGCGAGGGCGTATAGTGGGCATGCGGGAGGCCGGGTGGACGTACCGCCGAATTGCTCAACACGTGGGGCGTGAGGTCTCCACAGTACATCGATGTTGTCGCCAGTGGTCGGCGGAAGGTGCACGTGCCCGTCGACCTGGGACCGGACCGCAGCGACGCACGGATGCACGCCAAGACCGTAGGATCCTACGCAGTGCCGTAGGGGACCACACCGCCACTTCCCAGCAAATTAGGGACACTGTTGCTCCTGGGGTATCGGCGAGGACCATTCGCAACCGTCTCCATGAAGCTGGGCTAAGGTCCCGCACACCGTTAGGCCGTCTTCCGCTCACGCCCCAACATCGTGCAGCCCGCCTCCAGTGGTGTCGCGACAGGCGTGAATGGAGGTACGAATGGAGACGTGTCGTCTTCAGCGATGAGAGTCGATTCTGCCTTGGTGCCAATGATGGTCGTATGCGTGTTTGGCGCCGTGCAGGTGAGCGCCACAATCAGGGCTGCATACTACCGAGGCACACAGGGCCAACACCCGGCATCATGGTGTGGGGAGCGATCTCCTACACTGGCCGTACACCATTGGTGATCGTCGAGGGGACACTGAATAGTGCACGGTACATCCAGACCGTCATAGAACCCATCGTTCCACCATTCCTAGACCGGCAAGGGAACTTGCTGTTCCAACAGGACAATGCACGTCCGCATGTATCCCGTGCCACCCAACGTGCTCTTGAAGGTGTAAGTCAACTACCCTGGCCAGCAAGATCCCCGGATCTGTCCCCCATTGAGCATGTTTGGGACTGGATGAAGCGTCGTCTCACGCGGTCTGCACGTCCAGCACGAACGCTGGTCCAACTGAGGCGCCAGGTGGAAATGGCATGGCAAGCCGTTCCACAGGACTACATCCAGCATCTCTACGATCGTCTCCATGGGAGAATAGTAGCCTGCATTGCTGCGAAAGGTGGATATACACTGTACTAGTGCCGACATTGTGCATGCTCTGTTGCCTGTGTCTATGTGCCTGTGGTTCTGTCAGTGTGATCATGTGATGTATCTGACCCCAGGAATGTGTCAATAAAGTTTCCCCTTCCTGGGACAATGAATTCACGGTGTTCTTATTTCAATTTCCAGGAGTGTATTATACAGGGTGCTCCACTGGTAGTGACCGGGCCAAATATCTCACGAAATAAGCATCAAACGAAAAAACTACAAACAACGAAACTCGTCTAGCTTGAAGGGGGAAACCAGATGGCGCTTTGGTTGGCTCGCTAGATGGCGCTGTTCATAGCTCAGACGGATATCAACTGCGTTTTTCTAAATAGGAACCCCCATTTTTATTGTATATTCGTGTAGTACGTAAAGAATTATGAATGTTTTAGTTGAACCACATAAGTACGTGGTATCACGTAACATTACGCCAGTGCGGGCGGTATTTTCTTCGTGATACATTACCGCCGGCCGCGGCGGCCATGCGGTTCTAGGCGCTTCACTCTGGAACCGCGCGACTGCTACGGTCGCAGGTTCGAATCCTGCTTCGGGCATGGATGGGTGTGATGTCCTTAGGTTAGTTAGGTTTAAGTAGTTCTAAGTTCTAGGGAACTGATGAAATGAGATGTTAAGTCCCGTAGTGCTCAGAGCCATTTGAACCATTTTGATACATTACCCGTGTTGAAATGGACCGTTTACCAATTGTGGAAAAGGTCGATACCGTGTTGATGTATGACTATTGTGATCAAAATTCCCAAAGAACGTGTGCTATGTATGCTGATCGGTATCCTGGACGACATCATCCAAGTGTCCGGGCCGTTCGCCGGATAGTTACGTTATTTAAGGAAACAGGAAATGTTCAGACACATGTGAGACGTCAACCACGACCTGAAACAAATGATGATCCCCAAGTAGGTGTTTTAGCTGCTGTCGCGGCTAATCCGAACATCAGTAGCAGACAAATTGCGCGACAATCGGGAATCTCAAAAACGTCGGTCTTGAGAATGCTACATCAACATCTATTGCACCCGTACCATATTTCTATGCACCAAGAATTCCATGGCGACGACGTTGAACGTCGTGTACAGTTCTGCCACTGGGCACAAGAGAAATTACGGGACGATGACAGATTTTTTGCACGCGTTCTATTTAGCGAAGAAGCTTCATTCACCAATAGCGGTAACTTAAACCGGCATAATATGCACTATTTGGCAACGGAAAATCTACGATGGCTGCGTCAAGTGGAACATCAGCGACCTTGGTGAGATAATGTATGGTGCGGCTTTATGGGAGGAAGGATAATTGGCCCCCCTTTTATCGATGGCAATCTAAATGCTGCAGTGTATGCTGATTTCCTACGTAATGTTCTACTGATGTTACTACAAGATGTTTCACTGCATGACAGAATGGCGATGTACTTCCAAAATGATGGATGTCCGGCACATAGCTCGCGTGCGGTTGAAGCGGTATTGAATAGCATATTTCGTGACAGGTGGATTGGTCGTCGAAGCACCATACCATGGCCCGCACGTTCACCGGATCTGACGTCCCCGGATTTCTTTCTGTGGGGAAAGTTGAAGGACATTTTCTATCGTGATCCACCGACAACGCTTGACAACATGCGTCAGCGCATTGTCAGTGCGTATGCAAACATTGCGGAAGGCGAACTGCTAGTTGTTGAGAGGAATGTCGTTACATGTTGCCAAATGCATTGGGGTTGACGAACATCATTTTGAGCATTTATTGCATTAGTGTGATATTTACAGGTAATCACGCTGTAACAACATGCGTTTCCAGAAATGATAAGTTGACAAAGGTACATGTATCACATTGGAACAACCGAAATAAAATGTTCAAACGTACTTACGTTCGGTATTTTAATTTAAAAAACCTACCTGTTACCAACTATTCGTCTAAAATTGTGAGCCATATGTTTGTGACTATTACAGCGCCATCTATCACAAAGCGAAAACAGTGTTCCAACTAAAACATTCATATTTTCTTACGTACTACACGAATATGTAATAAAAATGGGGGTTCCTATTTAAAAAAAAAAACGCAGTTGATATCCTTTTGACCTATGACAGCGCCACCTAGCGGGCCAACCATAGCGCCATCTGGTTTCCCGCTTCAAGCTAGACAAATTTCGTTCTTTGTAGTTTCTTCGTTTGACGCTTATTTCGTGAGATATTTGGCCCGGTCACAACCAATGGACCACCCTGTATTTATCCGCCGATGCGAGGCACCAAATTCCAATTAAAATGTCCCCACTCCCTTGTAAGGGAATTACAGCAAGTATTCGAGTGCAGGTTGTGCACAACGACATGTCGAAGTTAGGGGTATGGCCGCGACTCATGCACAGAGAGACAAAGAGCCGGCACGGTGGCTCGGCGTGTTCGGGTCAGAGGGTTAGCTTCCCCCTGTAATAAAAACCTAAGTTAATTGATCAACGACGATCTTGAAGAAGCGTCATGGGAAGTCCGCTTCGAACGAACAGAACGAAAATGTGGGATCAACAAAAAAAAAAAGAAAAGTTAAGGTGACCGCTCGCCTAAAGTCGGAAAATCGGTTTCGAGTCCCGGTGCGGCACAGATTTTCACTGTCCTAATTCCATTATACAGCTGATGGCTGTTTGTATTCGCAGCTGCGAATTCATTTCATGCATTTAATTTTTTATCAGCACAAAGAACTTACGCTGCGCCGTCTTAAGCTCACAACAACTGTGCCAGGCGACAAGCGCCAGTCTCAAAGGACACCTTGACATGACTCGTGGTATTTTATCATACTTTCTCAAATAATACTATCAGATGTGCATTGAGTGTTTAGCTGAGACTGAACCTACTAGGTTCTCTTATAACAGAACAAACTTCTTGCGTCGGCTCTGGACCAACTGTCCTCTCAGTTCCTGCAAGTCATCAGCTTTAGAAGATAACTCTGGTCATGAGATAATTTTCAGAGCCTGTTGAATGGTCTCGGCTAACGCACGAATATAACGAACAGCAAGTCTCTGGGGCGGTCTGCAGGTCACAGCAGCCGGGAGCAGCTTCTGAAAATGACAATGGAGTGTAGAATATCTTAAACGCTCTTGAGCAATGTCATCAGCTGTTTTTATCTTGTAATAAAATTTCCCAGTCGTTAGTAAATAGTCAAAGTAAGCAGTTCTACACCATTTACATCAAATCTGTGAATAATTTATTTAACTGATATATGACGTGTTGGTCAACATTGTCATTTAGACACACACGCAGAGGACTGTTCACGTCACATTGCAGTGTTTTACTGTATGTGAAAAAATTACACGTAAGTGGTGACAGAGAACTGAACAGAAGTCCGATGCTCAGTGAATTTTCCTAAAATAATGTGAACAGAACGGAGGGAGAGATGGGGAGAGAGTGAGAAACAATCAGTATTGTGTCAAAGAAAAACTATTGAACGGCTCTCTTCCATTTCTTCTGGGATCTATACGCCAATGAATTCACGAAACACCACAGGAAAAATTACACTGTGGGAACTTTTAAGATGCCTGTGTATTGATTTTGAGGGTAGCGCTACGAACATCGATACAGAAGGGTAAGCAGTATACCAACACCTGCCTCACATTCTTGGTCATTCAAGACTTCGTACTGTCTGAAATACTAATTTCCAACGACTGGTTCCTCATCTCAAAAAAATCCAGGTTCAGATCCTCTGTCATATGCGTAATTTTGATCCCAAATGCTTGAGACGTCTTGTGTACGATCGCATGTGTCCCACTGAAGGCGATCAGTGAATGTCTTCGGAGACTTCTGGTCTGTAATCTTCTTCCGAAACCAAGCTGTGACGTTAGGAGTAGTCTACTGGAGAAGCGAGATCTGGCGATGGGGGCATTGATCGTCAGTGCGTCGGGCGGGTAGGATTCCCTCAGATAGGCAGTGAGCGATGGTGCAGTGTTTCCTCCGGACGAACGATACAGGCAGGGCTGAGGTGGTTGGAGGAGACAAAATCCCAATGACAGTGAACAATAAATAACAAGGATGTTTCTTCTTCAGGGCAAATACGTTACAGGCTTTACAAACACGGCCATTAAAAGCAGATACACCACATAAACCACGGCGATGAGAGGAGTTCACTGAAACTTTATACATGATTCTACGATAGATATGAAGTACGCTACAACTATCTTTTATGATGAATATTACAGTGCATAATTGAAAATAATAAGAATTAAATCATTATAGCGATCACATCATATGAGGTATCAGCAAACACTAAGACAGGCTGCATTTGAAATCCTGTGTGTATATCAGAAGTAGCAGACGATGTTATTGAAGACAGATAAGCAAATACACAGCCGTCAATTCTCCACAAACTATACATAGTATAAAGGCAACCTGAGTTAACCATTTCTTCACATAATCATCCCAGATCGTTACTGCCTACAGTTACCTGCTGGATTTACTTTAAGTGATTGTGTGTGCAAGTGGCCTTTAGTGAAAGAGTACATGGTATGCAAATAGAATAGCTAATTCACAGGATAAGATTAAAACTATATGGTCAGTTGTGAAGGAAGTGTCTGGTCAGCAACACAAGGTCGACAATATAAAGTCAGTTCGAAGTAAAAATATTTCTGTTAACTGATAAATCAGATATATGACCAGTATTTAACAATCATTTTCTGAGAGTTGCTGGTGAATTAAATAAAAATTTAGTTTCTACAGTGAATCATATTACATTCTTGGCAAATGCCTTTCATAGATTGACGTCTGAAATACTCCTCTATGATACAGACAAGAGGGAGATTGAGTCAATAATTAAATCACTGAAGACTAAGGACTCTGATGGTTATGATGTAGTGTCTACCAGAATATTAAAGTACTGTGCTGCACATGTTAGCCATGTATTTAGCCATATTTGTAATTTTTCCTTCAGGAAGGATCAGTTTCCTGAGCGATTAAAGTACTCAGTAGTAAAGCCGCTTTCTAAAAAGGGGGAAAGGGATAATGTAGATAGTTTTAGACCTATTTCTATGCCATCAGTGTTTGCAAAACTTACTGAAAAGGCCGTGTATGTAAGGGTAATTGATCATTTTATATCACACGTTTTGCTATCAAATGTACAGTTCGGCTTTAGGAGTCGTTTAACAACTGAAAATGCTATATTTTCTTTTCTCTATGAGGTACCGGGTGGGTTAAACAAAAGGTTTTTAGATTAAACTAAGGCATTTGATTGTGTTGATCACAAAATATTCCTCCAGAAGTTGGACTATTACAGAATACGGGGAGTAGCTCACAACTGCTTCCCCTTACCTTAGCAACAGGCAGCAAGGCGTCATTATTCACAATGTTGATAAAGGCTGTGATGTGGGGTCTGAGAGGGGTACTGTCAAGTTGGGGGGGGGGGGGTGCCCCAGGGATCAGTGTTGGGCCCACTCCTGTTCCTTATTTATATAAATGATATGCCCTCTAGTATTACAGGTAACTCTAAAATGTTTCTGTTTGCTGATGACACTGGCTTGGTAGTAAAGGATGTTGTGTGCAACATTGGCTCGGTTTCAAATAGTGCAATACATGATATAGTTCGTGACTTGTAGAAAATAAACTAAAGCTAAGTCACAGTAAGACTCAGTTTTTACGGTTTCTAACACACAATTCAACACAACTTGTTTTAATTTCACAGAACGGGCATATGATTAGTGAAACTGAACAGTTCAAATTCCTAGGTGTTCAGATAGATAGTCGTGGAAAGCCCACTTTCAGGATCTTGTTCAAAGACTTAATACTGCCATTTTTACTATTCGAACGGTATCAGAAGTGAGTGATCGTTCGCCACGAAATTTAATCTACTTTGCTTATTTTCATTGGTATTATATTCTGGGGTAACTCTTCCCACTGTAAAAGGATATTTATGTCTCAGAAACGGGCGGTTCAGGCAATAAGTGGTGTAAGTTCACAAAACCTCTTGTCGACCCCTGTTCACGAGTCTGGGTATTTTGACATTACGGCTGGATATATTTCGTAAACCACATCAAATACTGACGAATCGATTCCACAGACCGAACGTGAGGAGAGAGGTTAGTGTAATTGGTTAATACAAACCATAAAAAATGCACGGAAGTATGTTCTTTAATGCAAACCTACGTTTTTTTTAAATGGAACCTCGTTAGTTTTGTTAGCACATCTGAACATATAAACAAATACGTAATCAGTGCCGTTTGTTGCATTGTAAAATGTTAATTACATCCGGAGATATTGTAACCTAAATTTGACGCTTGAGTACTACTCCTCCGCTGTTCGATCGTGTGTATCGGAGAGCACCGAATTACGTAGGGATCCAAAGGGAACGGTGATGGACCCTAGGTACAGAAGAGACTGGAACAGCACATTACGTCCACATGCTAACACCTTTTTATTGGTATTTTTCACTGACGCACATGTACATTACCATGAGGGGTGAGTTACACGTTCGACGGGCGTTTCATAGGACGTGGAGGACGCATAAATTGGCCAGCCCGTTCTCCTGATCTTACACTTCTGGACTTCTTTCTGTGGGCTACGTTAAAGGAGAATGTGTACCGTGATGTGCCTACAACCCCAGAGGATATGAAACAACGTATTGTGGCAGCCTGCGGCGACTTTACACCAGATGTACTGCGGCGTGTATGACATTCATTACGCCAGAGATTGCAATTGTGTGCAGCAAATGATGGCCACCACATTGAACATCTATTGGCCTGACATGTCGGGACACACTCTATTCCACTCCGTAATTGAAAACGGAAACCACGAGTGTACGTGTACCTCACCCCTCATGGTAATGTACGTGTGCGTCAGTGAAAAAGACCAATAAAAAGGTGTTAGCATGTGGACGTAATGTGCTGTTCCAGTCTCTTCTGTACCTAAGGTCCATCACCGTTCCCTTTGGATCCCTACGTAATTCGGTGCTCTCCGATACACACGATCGAACAGCGGAGGAGTGGTACTCAAGCATCAACTTTAGGTTACAATATCTCCGGATTTAATTAACATTTTACAATGCAACAAACGGCACTGATTACGTATTTGTTTATATGTTCAGATGTGCTAACAAAACTAACCGGGTTACATTTAAAAAAACGTAGGTTTGAGTTAAAAAACATACTTCCGTGCATTTTTGTATGGTTTGTATTAACCAATTACACTAGCCCCTCTCCTCACGTTCGGTCTGTGGAATCGATTCGTCAGTATTTGATGTGGTTTACGAAATATATCCAGCGGTAACGTTAGGTGACTCACCCTGTATATATTCCTTACTGTCGTTTCTTGTGAACAAGATTAGCATATTCCCAAGAATAAGCAGCTTTCACTCGGTTAATACTCGACAGAAAACAAATCTGCATTTGGATCGGATTTCCTTAACTCTTGTGCAAAACGTTGTGCAGTATACTGCTGCATCCATTTTCAATAAGCTACCACTCGGATTCGAAAATCTTAGCAGTAATCCACGCGCATTCAAATCGAAACTGAAGAGTTTCCTCATGGGTCACTCCTATTCTGTCGAGGAGTTCCTTGAAAACTTAAGCTGATTCTTATTTTATTGTTGATTGCGTTTACTTAAACTATGGACTGTCTTTTTTCGGGTTCTTGAAGTTTTATTTTTATCTGTTGTTACTTTTATGTTGTAATTTCATGTACTGACACGTTCCATGACCCGGGAGATTTGCTCCTCAGTTTGGTCCTACGGAACATGAAGTGTAAATAAATAAAAATCACTTGGGAAGCGCGAATAAGAAAGGTAGAACCCAAGAATAAAAGGATGCGTACCTAGACTACACAAGGACGCTCTCTCCTCTAGCACGTCATACGTATTTCGTGATGTTAACGTAACTGTTTCATACTGTAAAACAGGTTGTGTGCACTAATTTTACTACTATCTTTTGTTATACTGTATTCTCGTTATAATAAGCAGATTTTACTACTATCTTTTGTTATACTGTATTCTCGTTATAATAAGCAGTCGCAAAACAATCATATTCTAATATGATTATATATGGGAATAGTCTAATTTTAAATGGTGATCATTGCTTCAATATTTAACCGGGATTCAGTAGAGTGTGAATCCATGGTGAATACTTAGAGGTGAGTAGGAGCAGGCACGCCATCCTTAGTCCGCAGACTGCCGCCTTTGGAGGCTTTCGCCTTTTGCGAGTAATGTTGTTTCTGGGGTTGTTTTTAAGCAGTCGAGATTGACTGCGAGGTGAAGCAGATGTGCTAGTTAACTACTTTGAAATTGTGTTCTAAGAGTGCCGACTCGTACTTTGATCTTTGACACCGTTTTCAGCTACTAAGCACACATACGAGCTTTAACTTTATTTTGGGGGCTTGAGGAAGCTGAAAATTTTCTATGTTTTGCTGCAATTAATTTGAGAGTTTTGGTGCACTCCTTTGCCTGTTTTTGTAGTGGTTATTTAGGATAGTGAGTTTCAGTCTTATGGTACGACTAATAATGAGAAACCGTGAGTTCGAACTTAGGAATGTTCGATTTTGAGTATTGTAATTATTACGCTGTCCTATTTAGTTAATTCTGCTACGGTATGCTATTATTCTTTTTTTTTGCGTTTCAATGCACAGCTGTGTAAGGTCACCATTCGCAAACGTGTAAATTTTTGCAGCAGACATTTATTAGATTTAAAAGATAACTTTTCTGTTTCGATAACATTTTTAATACCACAGGAAATAAATATGCAGCTTATTTATTTAATATTTCGCTAACATGCCACCTAATCCATGATGGTGTAAGGTTCAGTTATTTAAGAAATGCATGGGATTCAGAACGCTGATGTGTGACCGACTCCTATGACATTAAAGCGAGCCAAACTCCTATGACATTAAAGCGAGCCAAGTTAATAGCCCAGGTCGTGCGTTGTCCACGCAAATTGCGGACTTTAAAAACGCCGATGCAGTCGTAAAGTTATGTGGAGGATGACTGGACGGCGGTTCCAAATTTATGTTTTCCGTGATTTATCTAAATAACTCAAACCAAATGGGAGTTTATTACTTTGAAGAGGGCTCGGCCGTGCCGTCACTAATGATCTCATCATCGGTGACCATTAAACCTTAGTCTCCCTTCTTAATAAGAACTCAATATTGTAAACTACCGTGACCCTAGCTGTATAAACGATAGGTGCCTATCAACTTCACACACACACACACACACACACACACACACACACACACACGTGTACTCCAGCAAGGAAACAAATGATAACGACCTGGAAAGCAAACGATTGACTTTCCAAAGTTCATTATAGACGTCTACTCGAAACATTTTGCTGCAATTGCAGTTCAATCATACGGAAATGGAGAGTTTTTCCGAAAACACCGTGCCGAGTGCGGTTACTAAAGGAAATAAGAGTAGATGGTACACAGAGAAGATTTTTTCAGTATCTGTAGATAGGTGAATATTTCCAAAGGAAATCGACGTTGTTCGATGAATCATCCCTTTTTTAGACCCTTTTTAATCCAAGCACTTCGTTCTTCGTCTTACATCCGTATTGTTCTCTTGGTTCTTGTACAAATTGTATATTACCTGTCTTTCCCTGTAGTTTACCCCTGTATTTCTCAAAATTTCGAAAATTACACCATTTGACATTGTCGAACGCTTTTTTACGGTCGACAAACCTATGAATGCGTCTTGATTTTCCCATAGTCTTGTTTCCGTTCTCAAACCGACGTCAGAAATGCCTCTGTGGTGCCTTTATCTTTCTTAAAGCAGAACGTATTGTCTTCTAACAGATTTTCTTTTCCGTTCTTCTGTATACTACTCTCGTCAGAAACTTTGATTCGTGAGCTGTTAAGCTGATTGTGAGATAATTATCGCACTTGTCAGCTCTTGCTACCTTCGGAATTGCGTTGATGACGCTTTTCCGAAAATCTGATGGTATACCGCCAGACTCATTCATTCTACAAACCAAAGTGAATAGTCGTTTTTTTACCACTTCCACAGAGATTTTAGAAATTCCGATGGAATGTTATCTACGCCTTCTGCCTTATTTGATATTACATCTTACAAAGATCTTTTGAATTCTGATTCTAATACTGGATCCCTTATCTCTTCCTTGTCTTCTTCTTTTTATTATTCTATCGCGTCATCAGACGAGTCTTCCCCCTCATAGAAACCTTCAATGTACTCTTTCCACTATCCTCTCTCTCCTCTGCATTTAACAGTCGAATTCCCATTGCAGTCATAATATTACCGTCCTTATTTTTACTGTCACAGAGGGCTGTTTTCACTTTACTGTATGCTGAGTCAGCCTTCCCGACAAACAATTCTTTTTCGATTTCTCCACGTTTTTCATCAGCCTTTTCACTGAGCTTTCTATTTATTTACTTCTGAAATTACTTGTATTTGAATATTCCTGAATTTTCCTGAATATTTTTGTACTTCCTTCTTTCGTCGAGGCTCGGACCCTGCGTCTAAGACGTTTTGATTACTAGTAAATGATGCTACCCCTAGTCCACGGGTTGTGGTATGGGTGATGTATAGCAAAGTTTAGAACCATTGGTGATGTGCAGGCAATATGTCGCAAAGCAGTTTTCTTTGCAAAGTAATGTCAACACTACGCTTTGGGTCCCTGCATATAGAAAAACCGTGATGTTCCACCCCTAACGATCTCGTTGAAGGGACGTAATTACTAATGTAAGTTCCTTTCCGTTGTGTCCATTTGTAGTTCCACTTAAGGTCTGCAGTATCATGTGGGCTCGTCAGCAATGTTGCGTGCTTCAAGGAATGCACAAAGAATATGCTGTCAGATACACTTCATTTATCGATAGTACTCAAAACTCGTTTGCTATTCTATCCATAACATTCTAACTATTAAGTATCAAATGTGCTATAAGAGAATATTCGACAGTCTCGGCAGAATTTCGTTACTATATATTTATATCCGTTGATTGCAAAGGAGAATCAAATGAACAAAAAAAAAAAAAAAAAAAAAAAGTTCTTTCTCCTACATTCAGGTCTTTAGATCTCTAACTTATCTTCATGGTCTCAGGAGACACCAGTCGCTATGGTTATTTGTAAACTGCTAGTGTTCAGCGATATGTGTGGGGCGCCACGTAGGACAGATAAGTTGCAGCTCAACACCTTAAGAGCTTTGAGATTTCTTTTCTGCACACACTATTAGTCTTATATTCAAGATCTCTCCAGACGGACGGATACCTTCACGAAAACTCAAATATTTTGGGGCGCAGATGGGTGCTGATGGATTCACAAGCTACTGCTGAAAGTTATTTCTTTGATTGTAAAACTATTGTTACTGATTTTTCCGGCCAACTATGAAAATTGCTTCTGTGACGCTCACCAAATAGCAAGACGTTTTCCACTATTTTAATTTTTCTCTTGCATGAATCTTACGAATTTTATGTAAGTGTGATTTAATTTAAAAGCCGGCCAGGGTGGCCGAGCGGTTATAGGCGCCACAGTCTGGAACCGCGCGACCGCTACGGTCGCAGGTTCGAATCCTGCCTCGGGCATGGATGTGCGTGATGTCCTTAGGTTAGTTAGGTTTCAGTAGTTCTAAGTTCTAGGGGACTGATGACCTTAGAAGTTAAGTCGCATAGTGCTCAGAGCCATTTCAACCATTTAAATTATAAAGTATGATTATTCATTCATCGCTTCTTCTATGCTAAGGATGTTCCGGAGTTAAAAAATTAGATTTGTTTGAATGAATGTTTGTGATATGTCTAAGTTACGTAACACGTTTTTGTCTACAAGTAAATTACATTTACAGCTGCAAATTTATGTAAGCTAAGCATAACATTGGTTGACATTACAGTCTCAGATTAGAGAACATTATCAAATAGTTTTCGCAAAGGTTTTCAAGCTTCTTATGGATAATCCGGCTTGCACTTCGTTAATAAAGGTTACTTGACATAGGGAATAAAGAATAACTGTTTCTAGTTTCTTAAATGACCAAGTAAGATTCCATTTTAAAGTATTTAGTGGAGTTTACAAATAGTTTAAAGTGACAATTAATACTCCAGCGTGAAGTCTCACAGACCTGAGTGGGAAGCTGGTGTCCTGTTTCAGCATCAGCCCATTTTCCTGGAGGCAGCCTGGATAGAGAGATGGAAGGGTTTTAAAGGTTTCCGTCGTTAATGAACTCACTGCACCCATTATGCTCAAACTGTCACGCAGTTAATTTGATAATGTAATAAGCAAATTCAGTTAGATACTGTAATCGATTCCTTAACGCCGCATGAAACCTGCAGACAATATTCACTACTGCCAATGATTTGGCAACAGATTACTTCTTCTTCTCCTTTCCTTTTATTATGGTGAGGGGGGACCTGTTATTTTCCGCAGCTTTGGGAACATTCATTAACTGGTTCGTGACAGGGAAGTTGACTTAAAAGGACCAGAGTCTCATAAACTTGTACGTCACTGAAAGCAATCCCAAGCATATATAGGACCGGGAAATCGCTGTGTTCCGTCTCCACACAGCCGGAATGTGGGAGGAAGTCCTCTGTGTCATAAAAGCTGCATTATTTGAGAGATTTGAAGGAACCATTTTGGTGAGATAAAATGCGAAAGCTTGGCAAGTCGCTAAGTATTTGAGACCATGCCATCAGGCATTGTCTGCTGCCACGCCAAGAAAAAAATGTACGTTTAAATACGGCTAACAAGAACTGTGATAGGCACACAGTAATTATTTTCATAGAAGGCGAGTTTTCCCATGCGTATTCACGTGCAAGCCTTTTGGTTGGCTGTGGTTGGAAACCTGTCCTTTGGTGAGACATATCTGTCTGCATTCCGGCGCCACACCACAACTAATTAAGCATGAAAATATCTGCGAGACGGAGAGCACACACTTGTAGCAGCGACTGAAGAGAACAGATGCTCCAGGTCGTTACAGAAAACTGCAGATAGCGATATCTCTGACTTACAGCAGAGTACAGAGGTCGAGCTGGTTTCACAACTTCCAGCCATCACGGGAGTCATCTTCCACGTTCACACCGTATGTATAGGAGTAGTAAACATGAGACAGTGATGCAGTCACGGAGTTGAGAAGGGTGTGAGGATAGTTTATTTACATCAGGATTTAATTCCACAGTTTTAGTGTTTGCATCCAGCTACTTTCTACCATCATACAATCTGCTGAATCTGTTGGTGATCGTACTTGCTTTTCTTGGGATCTTTCTTTAAATCTCCAACCATTTTCGCAGTCGTTGGCTTTATCCGCCATATAGTTCCATATTATGTTTTGACGTATCCACTGATCTGTATCAAATCTACAGTTCATAATTACAATCCTTGTTCACTTGTTAAGTGTTTATGTGTTTTATTTAGTAGGTAAAATTTTGTTTAATGGCTTTTGGTAAGAAACCAAATTTTTATGGTGGCCACTATTTTCCTTTTCGACTGAGGTGAGCCCCTTCACTACTACATCTGTGTGACGTGTGCTACCCATACCGTCTTGCTTAATTGGGCCACCCCTAATAATTTTCATTCAATAGGACACCTGTTAAGTGACATTGCTTCTCTTAAACTTGCTTGATCTTACAGGGAGCTTCCCTTCTCTGTAGGTGACTGGGAATCAGAAACAGCTCAACTGACACCTAACAGAGCCGAAGTCAGAGTCCAAATCACCCAGGAAGATCTGGTGCGACTTAAATAGGATACAAACAGGCACGCCAGAACTAGGGCTACCCTACACTTGTGGTGCATCATTGGTAGCCCTGAATGTAAGTGTAGAGCAGCAGTAACGTCCTGCAAGTCACAGCTGAAGCTGTAAATCGGATATCAAATACTGGCATACATGGAATACTGTGTCAAAGTTATTTTTGTAAAGAATATGTGATTTGTATAAATTTTTGTTTAATTTGTGCTTGCAGTTTTTCTTTTTGGAATTTGTGGTCTGTAGTTCTTTTTCTCTCGTATTTGTAATTTATAGATGTTTGTTTATCATACAACAAATGAAAAATAAATAATTAAATAAACCAGTAGCAGGAAGCCATGTAATCACGCAGCCACTTGCAGCTCAGCAACAATTAGAAAATATGTAAGGTGAAGAAAATGTGCTAACTATACCAGATAAATATTTGATGATTTTGTGAGATTTACAGCAGCAAAATGTGTGTTTAAATTAAGCATTGTACATCCCTGTCAGAGGTTTTAAAAGATTATTTAATTTCAATTAAATTAGATGAAGCTTCTGTCCTTATTCAACATCTGAAGTTATTTTCTTTTAGCTGAATCATTTTCTGTTATTTAAAAGTTGTCGACCTGATCACAAATAGCAGAATTTTTCCACCTGTGCAGAGTAACCATAAGATACATATTTATTTTAAGGAAATCGAAGGCAGTGCAGTGATCCTCCTTTGGTGATTATTGATTATGATAATGAAATATAATGTCATTTTCATGCCTGATCATAAAATATTTTCTTCTTTTTTTTTTTTTAATAGAATTTTGCCAAATGAACTAATGAACACAGTGTCATGTATGTTGTTTAATGTGTGCTGAAAATACAACTTTGACCATTAAATAGTTAATTGCTTTCTGTGCTGGTACATTTTAAAATCTACTTTTCAGAGAAAAGCATTGTATTTGCCAGAATTTTTCAATGTGTTATGGTTGTAAAATATGTCCCTGTGATAGACAATGAATGTCAGATAGGATAAGTATTAATCTGAGAAAGGAGACTGATTGTTTCATTTATGTTTTCTTATGGTGATTTACCAATGTATCACTACTAGGTAAAAAATATATGCCATCACTACCCTCTGTAGGCTTTCTTCTTTGTAAGGTAATGTTTCCAAAAGTTTGTTAAATTAAAAGGAAGTTGTTTCATAGTTTATTAGTGTCATTTGTTTTTTGAATGGGTTATTTTCTCTGTAGCAGAATATGCCCTGTATTGTAACTCCCTGCTAGGTCTAAACTGTTTGATGAACTGGAAACTTGAACCCATAACAATGACAGTTGTGGAAAATAACAACTGTAATTTAAGTTGAAAGGTGGTGTTGGAATCAGTCAGTGATTTCATTGGCATTTAGAAATGAAAATTGACTACTGTGAGTTTAAATTTATGTTTCCTGTAGACAAAACAGATTTTGGTAAGTGATTTTACAGGCACAGATCATTTTTAAGATTCTGAGAGCGACTTGTTGTTCTTATAACTCTAACTGCAAAAAAAATGTGACTTAGCATAATATATGTAATGGCAACTATTTTACACAATTATTCCTGGTGTTTTATCTAGTATGTAGTTCCCACAGCAGAAAAGAGCTTTGCACATTCACTTTTACAGCTTTTAACTGCCATTTTCGGAAGCTCACAATATATTCACAGGTCCTTAACAATTTGTGCTCAAAACAAGCTCTTGGGTGAAATTTGTTAAAAAGAAAAATAGCTGCATGAATTCCGCTTCATTACCTTTTGATATCTACGGTCACCATACACCTAAAAATATTATGAAGTACATGAATATTGTATATGTGATAAAAGTTGTGACTAGAACCTCCTCCTCTACACATCATAATAACTGTGAAAACTATTATTTGATGAGGAGTACCTGCTTAACTTTTGTCTGTGTATAAAATAAATATTGCAGAGGAGTCTATTAGATATATGGTATTATACTTCCAGATTTATAAAGGATGAATTGAACTTTGAGGTAATTGTTTTTTTTTATATTTGAATTTTTTGTTGTTTTAGCCTTAGTACTTATAACAAAAATAGTTAAAAGGTAGTTTTCATATAGCTTTGTGAATCAAAAAATATGAAATAGTGATCTATTTTAAAAATTTTAAATTTCATTTTAATATACAATTATACAATCTATCTTTGCTTATAAAAATCTCTTTACGAGCCATTTACCATCTGAATTAAATATATAATATACAGAGTCTCCTCAGCAACATTATTTATCATAGTAACAATAACGAGATTTTAACATAAAATTTCATATTTATAATTTTTAATTATTAACAGTGTGAAGAAAAATGGAAAATGTATAATATGAATATTAAAAGTGGCTTGATTTTAGTTGACTCTGCTGTGTTATATTTTTGTTAGATACAAAATGAAATAGTAGCATTAACTTTAAGTTTTCCAAGCTCATAATAGTGTATCAAATTCAATAGTATGATTTAGAATTTGTTTTGCATTCTGAAAAACCATACTACCTGATATCAAACTATAACAAATCAATATTTTATGAAAGAAAGAACATAAATACTGACATCTAAATGGATGTGCTGTGCATCACCGAGATAACACAAAAACTAAACTATAGTTGAACAGTTTTATTTCTATAACCCAAATATACTCTAAATTCATGATATAAATTGCAAATGTGCATAATGAAAAGTACAACAATAGAAGGCTATCAGTATTGACTGCCTCCAAAAAGCTTACTTTTCATAATTCTGTAAATAACTATGTAATGCTGGCATTTATACAACATTTTAACCACAATAACAAAATTTCAGTATGACCATATAGCCACTTCTTATCATATATCATTTCAGAAATAACAATACACAAATCTGTCAAACAATTTTCTCATACAACGTTCTTAAAAATCATTTCATGAACATGGATTTGTGCTTATCTGGAACGCAACATATCCAGCTAACATATTTGACAGAAAGATGTTTTATATACCAGTAATCAGAGCACAGGAACTTGCACATATATTTCAGATATATTATATGCTTATTTTAGAATATAACAAAGCACATTTACTTTTCATATGACTGTACTTCAGTCTATCATTGTCTTCATTCAGCAAGAATAACAAAATATGGCTGAAGCACCACAAGGGTCATACACTCTATTCATTCCTATGGAAGGACACAATCAGTCAGCTTACACAATCTCAGTGCCATAATTATAATTTTAGTTTAAATGAGGTGATAAACTGATTTTTCACTATTAAAGATACATATGTGTATGCTGTCCTTTGAAGTTAAGCAAGAACTTGTCATATCTATCAAACAGATGTTCATGTGCCACAGCTGATAATCATTGTTCCTGCTGAACATAAAACAAAAATGACAACAGCAGCTGGAACAAAAAACTGCTCTAATTGGTAAATTTTGAATGCTGCTGGTTGTTAACCTAATGACTGAACTGGTATATTAGGTATTATGATTAACTTAAATGCTATAAATTATTATTAATTCTTTAGTTATTATGACCCCTTTGGACTTCACTGAATGGCAGGAACTGGAATGGAACAAAATGATTCCTGGTAAGCAAACGCAAATGATACTGATTAATTAATATTTAAAGTTTATTTTTTTAATTATGTTTCTGTGTTGATGAAGTAATATATTTTAAGAACTTTGATTTCTTGTTATGTATTGCTTCAACACCTAAAATACAGAAAAAAGTCATCTCTCCTTCTGTGTATAGTCATGATCCCTTTCAAAAGTTAAAAAAATATTCTTGGTTGGTTTAGAGGCTACAATGAATTGTATTTCAGTATGATGTAAAACTGTCAGTGAAACAGATAACTAATGTGTGTAATATATAAATGAATAATCGAAATAAGAGCTTTTCCATATGCGTTAATATGATTATATGTACCTGTTAATGGACTAATTTTCAGTAAAATATTTGTTACCAAAAACATCTGAGTGTGAAATCTTATTTTCATGTACCTTAGTGTTCATAACTGACAGTAGAATTTACATGAAAACAATAGAACATCTTAGTTGAAAGAGGTATTAAGGAATTTTTTCCTATTAGAATTTACATTATTTATTTTCTCCTAAAATTTATGTCTCAAAGATCAATCCTGAAAATATCTGTCCTCTTGAGATGATAATAAATGATATGATCTTACAAAAATCTGACTTTCTAATGATTTCTCTAGTAAATTATTGATATTTTTATATTGAAACAAATAAATTACTGAGAAGCCATAGCAGAAACCTCTGTATAATTATTAAATAAGTAAAATATAGTCTCTGTGAAAACCATCTGATCATTTGGGCACTTCTTTGTTTTAATACTAAATGATCCTAGAATAATAATAATGAAAGTGATAGAAAGCAGTGTTGGTACTGTACACTGTCTGTTTACTATAGGTAGCGCTGTGTAAAATTAATTTAATAAAAATCAAACTGAACAAAAAACATTAGATTTGAGTGTATTAGACTGTGAAGAGCAACATAATTTATGTGCAAGAAATGTTAACACATATGCTTTTGTAATCAGTTAATTTTCACAATTACTATATTTTACCTATGAAGGCAGTTTATTTTTATAATTATCGTTATTAAATATATATAACTCTTTATAAACAAGAGATTTTTTGGTCTAATCTATCAATTTTTAAATTAGATTTTCTATACCCTTTATATTGGTGCAATTTTAGTAGTCTTTTAAGCTGATGAATATATAATGAAGGTTTGAAAAATGTAAGAAATTTAGTATAAAAAGGAATGGTTTTTAATTAATACCCTTTGCATTGCAAGAGTCGATAGTGTTTCATCAACTCTAAAAATTTTGCAAGTTGAATGTTTTTATAACTGATGCTCTCTAACAACATACTGTCGTCAGGTAAAAGTAAAAATGGCATTATGACTCACTTCCATAGCTGAATGTACATCATGAAGTTCCTGGGCTGTGAAATGTATACTCTTACAACTTTAAGTAGTTTGAAATCATAACTAAAATAACAACTGAACAGAGCAATATTCCTTTTGCATTTCTTAAGATTTAATCCAAAAAGAGGAAAAGTGGAGAACAAAAGTTAAAAAAAGATACTTGTACTTAACGATTTAACTATTGAATTTTTTCACAAGTTTTTATAACTCTATGCCAGAACATCTTAGAACCTTGGAACTTATTGTATGTTTTCCATGATAACATTTATTCGTTTTTAAATGCTGTGTATACATATAGTTTTATATACAAAGGTACATTTACTGCAAATGAAGCACCGCGCAGAGGGATAACTCTTTAAAAAATATTTTCCACTCAATACAGGGAGTCTCGTTAAAATCTCTCTTGGCGATGCTGTGTGTTCACAAGCAGAGCCTCAAGCAACCAACTTTGCAACAAAGCGCCTTCTAAACAAGAATGCAAGATAACAGACAACACGGACTGGAGAGCATCGTTGCTAATCGAATGGGTCGGCACAATTTTTACTTTGAACCGGAATCAAATATTACATCAAACAGAGTGCATTATTTTTTTTTGCCAAACTTTATTTTAAGGACTTTATATATCTTTTGGCAGTTAATCACCCACGGAATATTGTCAGATTCCTGGCGTGTATCACAGAAAATAATTTAACTTTTTGTTATTATTATTATTTATTATTATTATTATATACCTCTATACATAGTATTTTACATATCATCCGACGGTGGATTACAAAGAGTACAGTTCTTTTATGACACCCAGGAAGATCATTGTTTTTTTCTGAATTATTTAAAATACTTATCTGAAAGTTTATTTTATTTGTTTTTAAGTTAACGAGACAATAGCATAGAAGTCGATGAAGGAGTTGCCGGCTGTCGCAGCCGTACAGTCGTCCACTGTCGAGTGTCGTTGCGGAAGAGACGTCACTGCTTAGGTGCAGAGTGGTCGTTGGTCCCGTACTCGGCCACGAGTGTGCTCGCCGTCGCCACTGCTCCTCAGCGGGCGCCGCGGCTGCGGCAGCGGCAGCGCGGCGGTCTGCGGGCGCTGATGCCGGCGCCGGCGCCGGCGAGTCCGGGCGGCGGGTGGCGAACGCTGCCGCCCGGCCGGCGCTCCTGTTAAATGATGGACTCGCGGTTGCGCTCGTTGTCCTCGGTGCTGGAGCCGCCGCTGGACGCGCCGCAGATCTGCATCTCGATCTCGGCGAGGCGGTGCTCCACCTCCCACTGCTGCTGGCTCAGCTTGATGCTCATCGACGCGTTCTCCGTCTCGAGCACCATGAGCCGCTCGCGCAGACGCTTGATCTCCGCGATTAAGGCCTCGTGTGACATCATGCCGCCGTCGTCTGCGGTAGCGGCGGGCGCCGCCGCCGCCGCACCGCCTGCCGCTGCCGCCCCCGCCGCCCCCGCAGTGCCGCCCCCGCCGGGATCGGGGCCGGCGCTGCTGGACGCCGCCGCCGCCGTCGCGCAGGCCACGGCGTATGCTGCGCACACACAGAATGCGTCACTTCCGGCAAGGAAGCTGCGAGGTACGAGTATTATAAGCGTACTTGCCGAGGTTGCAGGTGGACATTTATTGAGCATTATACGTGGTGTCCTAGGATGAATGGTCATTGTAAGGGGATTGGTAGAACGAACATTCTAGGCAAGAAAGTCTAATAAAAATGAGGTCTAAAATCTGTATCTTAAGGACTATAATACTTAATGAGTAGAAGAGATGTTATGTAAATTGAAAGAGGAGGGGGGGGAGGGGGGGGGAAGGAAAGAAAGGAAAAGAATTATTGATGTCAGCTGAATCGGAATTTTATGCAGAATCAGTGCGACGAGTGAAAATGTATGCCACACCGGGAATCGACCCCGAGATCTGCTTACCAGAAGTAGCGTTAACCACTGCGTCATCCAAACACAGTGTTTGTGTGAATTGTATGACATGATCAGGCAACGAACTCTCTTTACATTCCACGTTTACTGAATTTTTTTTCTTGTTTTAATCCGTAGTACTATCTCACAGGATTTGGGAAGATCTTGCAGTAGAAGAGATTTTTTTCACCGTACCGAGATGAAGAAGTGCTCGTTGCTCTTGAGGTATGGTTTTAGAACCCATGTTTAATAGTCTTTTTGCTTCGAATGATGGTTACTGTCTTATCCCTGAACACTGATCATGCCTCCTTGGACACCCTGTACATTGGAAGGTTGCAGTTTAAAATTAGTATGTTTAGGACCAGCATTGCCTTTACAGAACATTATTCTTTCCAAAGAATGAAAAGACTCAAAAGTAAGAACACAGTTAAAATACACTCCTGGAAATTGAAATAAGAACACCGTGAATTCATTGTCCCAGGAAGGGGAAACTTTATTGACACATTCCTGGGGTCAGATACATCACATGATCACACTGACAGAACCACAGGCACATAGACACAGGCAACAGAGCATGCACAATGTCGGCACTAGTACAGTGTATATCCACCTTTCGCAGCAATGCAGGCTGCTATTCTCCCATGGAGACGATCGTAGAGATGCTGGATGTAGTCCTGTGGAACGGCTTGCCATGCCATTTCCACCTGGCGCCTCAGTTGGACCAGCGTTCGTGCTGGACGTGCAGACCGCGTGAGACGACGCTTCATCCAGTCCCAAACATGCTCAATGGGGGACAGATCCGGAGATCTTGCTGCCCAGGGTAGTTGACTTACACCTTCTAGAGCACGTTGGGTGGCACGGGATACATGCGGACGTGCATTGTCCTGTTGGAACAGCAAGTTCCCTTGCCGGTCTAGGAATGGTAGAACGATGGGTTCGATGACGGTTTGGATGTACCGTGCACTATTCAGTGTCCCCTCGACGATCACCAGTGGTGTACGGCCAGTGTAGGAGATCGCTCCCCACACCATGATGCCGGGTGTTGGCCCTGTGTGCCTCGGTCGTATGCAGTCCTGATTGTGGCGCTCACCTGCACGGCGCCAAACACGCATACGACCATCATTGGCACCAAGGCAGAAGCGACTCTCATCGCTGAAGACGACACGTCTCCATTCGTCCCTCCATTCACGCCTGTCGCGACACCACTGGTGGCGGGCTGCACGATGTTGGGGCGTGAGCGGAAGACGGCCTAACGGTGTGCGGGACCGTAGCCCAGCTTCATGGAGACGGTTGCGAATGGTCCTCGCCGATACCCCAGGAGCAACAGTGTCCCTAATTTGCTGGGAAGTGGCGGTGCGGTCCCCTACGGCACTGCGTAGGATCCTACGGTCTTGGCGTGCATCCGTGCGTCGCTGCGGTCCGGTCCCAGGTCGACGGGCACGTGCACCTTCCGCCGACCACTGGCGACAACATCGATGTACTGTGGAGACCTCACGCCCCACGTGTTGAGCAATTCGGCGGTACGTCCACCCGGCCTCCCGCATGCCCACTATACGCCCTCGCTCAAAGTCCGTCAACTGCACATACGGTTCACGTCCACGCTGTCGCGGCATGCTACCAGTGTTAAAGACTGCGATGGAGCTCCGTATGCCACGGCAAACTGGCTGACACTGACGGCGGCGGTGCACAAATGCTGCGCAGCTAGCGCCATTCGACGGCCAACACCGCGGTTCCTGGTGTGTCCGCTGTGCCGTGCGTGTGATCATTGCTTGTACAGCCCTCTCGCAGTGTCCGGAGCAAGTATGGTGGGTCTGACACACCGGTGTCAATGTGTTCTTTTTTCCATTTTCAGGAGTGTATTTCGAGAAAATGAACCTGAAACGGAAATGCGCAGCATCATGAGCTTTTTAGTAAGCATTTTATCTCTCGCACATTATTCATATACAAAATGATCGTTGTTGCATTAGGATGACGAGATTAGCAGCGTATAGCAAAAGAGGAACTGGAAGATGTGTGGGTTCGGAAAAGTGCCACTCAATTCTAACATTTAATGAAACGAATGATAGGCGAATTCAGCGAAAACAGAAGCATTAACCGTTCAATGGAGAAGAACTTCCGTAGCCCACGGCGACATGGTACATCCGTCTTAACACCAAGCTGAACCCTATGTTATGGTACAAGTGCCTGCAATAAAGCCATACGACACTCCAGAGAGATAGAGCTTGTGGCAAAGACAGTAAATCGGCCCACGATGGGTCTAACTCGTTATCTCACTAAATTACTTCTCAAAATCACTTCGACGCAGGGAGTGTCTTGTGTATCATTAACAACGGAAGGTAGAGTAACTAAACGTAACAAATAGATATGGTTAGAGTAACTAAACGTAACAAGTAGATATGGTTGTAATGAAGCTAAGCAGTCTCAGTAGCACCAAGCTAAAATTAAAAAAAAAAATAAGAAAAAGAACCATCCAAAAAGGCCTTGAAGGCCCAATGGTAGCGACCGGCCGCCGTGTCACCATTGGTCCTTGGGCCTCGCTGGATACGGATATGGAGGGCCACGTGTTCAGCACACCGCTCTTCCGGCCATTGTCAGCTTTCCTGACCGGTGCCGCTGTTTCTCAATCAAGTAGCTGTTCAATCGGCCTCAGAAGGGCTGAGTGCACTCCCTTTGTCAACAGCGCCTGGTAGATCCGTATGGTGACCAATCAAAGGGCTAGACTAGCTCGATAGCGCGTAACCGCGGTGATCTGACGGGAACCGGTGTTACTACAGCGGCTAGGCCGTTGCCACCATCAAGCTACCGACTTAGCTTTTCGCGAGTCCAAGGTAACCTTTCGAGTGGTGGTTGGTTCAAATAGCTCTGAGCACTATGGGACTTAACATCTGTGGTCATCAGTCCCCTAGAACTTAGAACTACTTAAACCGAACTAACCGAAGGACATCACACACATCCATGGCCGAGGCAGGATTCGAACCTGCGACCGTAGCGGTCACGCGGTTCCAGAGTGAAGCGCCTAGAACCGCTCGGCCACTACGGCAGGCCCTTTGGAGTGCGTCATTCTTAAAAATCTGGCTTTTCCTCCAGAGCAACTGCAGTAAACTGCAATATTATCACAAAAGGAAGACAAAAGAGAAAACATCAGTTTTTTAAAGCAGCGCAACTACTAAGGCAACCATATATAAGGCCGTTAGAACATACGACGCTAGTAGTTTTGAACGTGTCTGATGCCTCAGCGGAAATTATGGACGGTAATATTTGCATGAGAGAACCAGTCTCCGCTTCAAGTAGTTTTCCCCCACCCCGCCATTTCCTATTGTCGCTGGATTTACCGTTTCACTTAAACGTCAGTGAGTTTAGGATTTATGTGGAGTAACTGAGACCTGGCGCAGGTCAGACACTTGTGACTTTGCCACCAAAAGACTCACTGAAAGACAGTCGTTCCCCAGTGTTGAGCACCTTTAGCTTCCACAGAAAGGGCGGCCATAGTGAGGACAGGGTTGGAGGGGACGGAGCTATATTCATCACGACGAATACCTCTTCTCGCCTTTTCCGATCAGACATATTACCACGCAGCTCCTATTATCGTTTACGGAGAATTTAACGGACAAGTGCGCAGTAGAATTTCACCGCTGCATGACTTCGTGGCAGAGTCACCGACAACCATATACAGCTAGAATCTGATATCTTTTGAACGTTCGACACAGTTGAAAACACGCTTAGGCACTGCTAGGTATTGCTCTCCTCCATCCATCTCTTGATATGCTATCCAGCTGTCTCACTGTATGGTGAGGAATGGCCAATGAGCTGCACTCAAGCGACCATTACTCGATCTAGATATCTCTATAAGGATCAACTGCGCCCTAAATAAAGTCACATAGTAATGGCTCAGAAGGACAAAGTGGACACTTTGGAACAACTTACTTGTTTCATTATCGTCCCAGCGTCAAGGAGAGTACATCCATTGACCAGTCCAAAGTCTTCAGATCATCTGTACGTGATACAGCGACCGTTGTCCAGACATCTTTTGAACCGTGTGTTTTACGTTTCAGAAGATGGCTGGACTGTTCTCAGCCTAAATCTCAACAGAACATATGGTTGAATTCCTTAATTTCACTGGAGTAGCACTACAGTAAAGACATGTAGTCCATAACGTCTGCCAGTTTCAGGACCTTTGAGTGATTTTTAAAACAGACTGACAGTACTCGAAGAATAGAAATCTCTCTCAAAGGATCAGCACGACTCGCGGGAAACGCAGTTCGCTATTTTTGCTATTTTCCCGTTCGATATATTTCAGTTAGCGTAAGCAGGTAAAATAATAGATTCTGGTAACCTAGATTCTAGGAAAGCTTTCAATATTTTTGATTTGGTAACGAATGTACTATCTTGATCAGTGTCTTTTCAGATATACAAATGTTGACTGATAAAACCAAATACGTTACAATGGAAGACTAATTTTCAATAGTTGCGTGTCCTACCTGTCCCTGCTAATGTTCTCAGTGTACATTAACGGCTTATCACAGCAGCCCTAACGACCGACACTGCAGTTATCAACTGAAAAAAAAAAAAACCGACGCTGGGTATTTCTGAGGAAATGTAGAATTACTTCTACGGGACGTCCGTTTGATGTGGTGAATTGCAGAGTTCACGTAGACCAATGCAAGATAAGCACCAAATCGGGACTTATGAGCATGGAATGAATGCATTGGCGGTAATCTTACATCCACATTGTTTAAAACTCTTAATATAACCATACCGCGAAGCGATATGGAATGAAAAGTACACGTCGGGTCAGTAGTAGAGGAGCACTATAGAAGATCTATATTTGTTGGGAAAATTCTGGGAATATGCAATCCATTAAGGAATAGTCATATAGCTCACTGTGTCAGCTATTCTAGGGCACTGTTCCATTGTTTAAGGTATTCGTCAGGTCGACGTAACCGAAGGCACTGAATGCCGTCAGAGATACGCTGTGCCTGTGCCTTTATAAGGTGTTACACACCAGAAAAGATAACGCGGATGCTTAGGGAACTTAAATGGAAATAGCTGAAGGAAAGATGATGGTGTTTTATAAGAAAATGGAGAGGTCACCTATGCAAAAGACACACTCCCACGGTTGTACACTGCGTAACACAAATGAAGGATCACGTTTTCGGAAGTCGGCAGTTCTCTCCTTTTGCGACGCATACGTTTTAAATTGGGCTCAAAGGTGCGTACAACCATCCTCTGCAACAGTGCTGAAGCGCGGTGCCCTGCTATGTCATCCTCGGGCTCGGCGACGCGTCAGACAACAAGGTGTCGACACTTGCGAAAAAAAACGCCTGAACTCGGAAGTTCATGATAGTGGATTAACGATGTCAAATTGGCGCCAAATTTTCCCACAATTCTATCCAGCGCCACTGTGGACGAGTAACATGACAGGAAGGTTGTCACAGCCATTGTACCAACATTTCACCCCTTGTTTTAACGCCTCTGCGATGGAGGTCTGAACAGCGACGGCCAGTGTTTAAATCACGAGGTTCTCTTGCGGCTGCCCAAGAAAAACATTTCAGTCATACCACCGCTCAGAACCGATACGACAAGGAATCAGGAGGTGGCATAAAGGACGTCACTGAAATCACCCCTTACCTTGGGGCGTGCACTCGCACACATTTCGCAGTCGAAAATGACAGTTCGAAGTTCGATGACCAACAAGACGACATTCTTGACAACGTTACACACTGCTGAAATGCTCCAGACGATTAAACCCTTTCCTAGGCGCTTCAGTCTGGAACCGCGCGGCCGCTACGATCGCAGGTTCGAATCCTGCCTCGGGCATGGATGTGTGTGATGTCCTTAGGTTAGTTAGGTTTAAGTAGTACTAAGTTCTAGGGCACTGATGACCTCAGATGTTAAGTCCCATAGTGCTCAGAGCCTTTTTTTTTTTGAAACCCTTTCCTAAGGACATCGTGGGCTGCAATCCCACTGAAGGGAGTGCAACGTGAGCGTAGTTTTTGCCTTTATGTACAGGGTGGAATCACCAGGACCGATAAAAATATTCGACGAAATTTGAACGTGATCCAAAACAGGAAAGGGTGTCTGTATACATTTCAGCCCTACTCATATGCTCTCTCCTGTGGCATGGTCAAAAGAGGGGGTGGGGAGAGGGGACGCAGGGGTGTTCAACTTTGACACCTGCACGAATAAAATGTCAAACTTGCCCTCTACGACCCTCCATTTCGGCAACACCCTCAGTGAAACCCAAACACCTTTGTTGAGTATCTTAAATATGTAGCTGTAGGGATTTCGACACCCATTCAGCTATGCTCTCCGTTGCTACTATATCGCCTGCTTTTTAGGCATACTGAATATAAGGCATACTCAACATAAGAGGTTCTGAAGGGGGTTGCCTGCCATCAGGCGCTAGAGCTGCAGCGGGGCTTTGAAAGAGGAAGTCTGTGTACAGATGAATTTTTAATATAGTCAACAAGGGCGCACAGGTTACAACGAGTATGTTGCCGAACTGGAGGATCTCGGAGGGAACATTTATCATTTTATTGACGCACTTGTCAAAACTGCAACCATTCGTGATTACTTCACTAAAGGGCACGAAACAGGAGGGCTGAAAAAGCATAAATACTGAGCCGTGGCGGGGTTGCTGGCGTTGCCTTTCGAATTCCTGGCGCCACTAGCTCGATCTATCGTGATGTTCTTTTGGTTTGAGGCCATTAAGATCTTTGCTCTAGATTGTTAATGGTGACGTGGTGTGCTGTTGCGTGGCGAGTTGGGGAGTGCTAACGGAGTGAGGAGGACGTGTGAGAGCTCCGCTGGGCGAGTAAGGCGAGAACTTGCGCAAGCGTCTTGGACACGGGACTCCGGCGAGTGGTTGCTGAGCCTATTTGTAGGTCGATTTGAATCCGTGGCTGACTTCGAGTGCCGTCTTCGTGCGTAGCCTGGCCAGCCAGCTCTGGGACGTGGTACACCGATGAGAGAGTTGAAGCCAGTTTCGCTGTCCTGAATTCTGGGCCCCCTTTGGAGTCGGCAAGTATCAGCTTAGATTCGTGAACTTCAGTTAAGTTTCGGACTTACAGGTCTTAACTGTTAATTTTTGTTTATTAATACCTATAGGTATGTTGCGATCATTGCCATTTCTTAGTTTATCTATTTCACCACCAGTTGGTTCCATGAATTGTGGTTGTTGTTTGCTTTTCCTCAGACGATACTGGCCTTGGTTGTGTTAAACAGGATATCATAAACTGCGTGAGCCGATGGTGTTTCCTGAGCCGGAGCGATAACATGTTTCTTCTATGCTGTGGCCCGACCTCCCCCCCCCCCCCCCCCACACACACACACGTACACATACCGTCGTCCGCAAAACCTAGATGTTTCGGTTCTAGCCGACTTCCCTGCCAGACAGCTTTCTCTTGTAATACTGGCCGGGTGCCGGTTTCGAGATACCTTCGGGCGTTGCTGACGTCATCGCTCTGTTAATTATATTCACTGAAGAGGTGCCTAGTTATCAAAATTTGCAATTGCTGAGGCTATTGTATTTGGTTTGGCAGCCTAGTTTACTTTCTGTCGTTTTGCCGTCGTTGTAGAGACGGTATCTTGCAGTGACGCGGATATACCATTTGGCTCGTTATTGCTGCTTGCAAGTAATTAACCGTACTATGTTAAAATTGCCTTTGCCGGTCTGTACCCAACAAAAAGGGCCTTGCAAGGCCGGTCTTCTCGTTATAACCTTTCTTGACCTTTCTATTTGGTATAGGCTTGTGCTCCTTGCGTATAAGCCTCCTGGTGCACCCCTTGTAAGGAGGCAATTCAAACTCTTGTTTACTTAACTGCAGCAGTTACTCATGAAGGACTAACTGTTTCGTATTTGGTAGTTTTACTTAACTGAAGCTGATATTAAAGAAGGCTTGCTTGTTCTCTATTTCGTAATTTGACTTAATTGAAGCTGTTATCATTGAAGGCCTGCCTCTTTTCTATTTGATTATTTCATTTAACTGAAGCTGTTACTATTAAAGGTACATCTGCTTTCTATTTGGTAACTGTACTTAACTGAAGCTGTTATGCCGGTATTAAAGAAGGCCTGGCTGTTTTCTATTTGGTAATTTTACTTAACTGAAACTGTTATTATTGAAGGCCTTCCTATTTTGCATTTCGTGAGTTTGCTAAACGGGAGCTATTATCACTGAAGGTGCACCTGTTATCTATTTGGTAATTTTCCTTAACTGAAACTGATGTTACTAAAGGCCTGCCTGTTTTCTGTTTGTCATTTCTACTTAACTTAAGGCCTGCCTGTTCCCTTTTAATAAAACTGAGAGATATTTCATAATTTTGTTAGGCAAAACTCTTATTCATCAAGGCCTACCTGTTTTTATTGCCCTATTATTGAATCTAATATCTTACTCAATCTGTATTGTAATTAACTGAAATTATGACTGCCTACCTGTTTCAGAAGTGTTTATGTCAATAAGGTAGTAAGAGGAAATGACACATGATGGTTCAAAAATGGCTCTGAGCACTATGGGACTCAACTGCTGTGGTTATCAGTCCCCTAGAACTTAGAACTACTTAAACCTAACTAACCTAAGGACATCACACACATCCATGCCCGAGGCAGGATTCGAACCTGCGACCGTAGCAGTCGCCACATGATGGTACATGGGCCGTAACCTTTTTGCCTTTATCCATAATTGTAGGTTTCAAATGCACTTTCCTGCTTCGGATTACGTTCGAATCTCGTCGAACGATTTTTAAACGCTCTGTAGTGTACTCATCCCAAACACCAGAGGAAACATTGTGAATGTGTTGCACTCCATAGGGCTGCGATCACGTTCAGTGGGGTTTCAGACCCACAGTGTCCTTAGAGAAAGGTTCAATCATCCGGGTCGTGTTAGCAATGTCTGTTGTCAAGAACGTCGTCCTGCCGCAAATCGTACTGCGAACTCTTATTTTCGGGCGAGAAGTGTGTGGGAATCAACGTCCCAACTGAAGGGATGGTTTCATTGAAGCTCTTTGTGCCAAATCCTGAGGCTTTTTCGTATCGATTCTAAGCGGCAGTATGCCTGAAATGATTCCCTCGGCCAACCATAAGAAAACCATCTGATTTAAAGGCTAAGCGTCTCGGTTCTGACCTCCATCGGAGAGGCGTAAAAAGAAGTGTGAAATCTGGCTATTCGGGAGGGGGGGGGGGGAGGGGTGTTGACGACATTTCTCTGGAATGAGTCGTCGTTAACAGCGTTCGACAAAATTGTAGTGAAATGTGGTGCCAATGTGATAGTATTCACCCACCGCCTTACACCTCACATTAACCTCTAAACTCTGGCATTGTTTTCGTGTCTGTAGACACTTCGCTGTTTGAAGTGTCGCCCAGCCCGAGGATGATGTCGCAGGGCGTACTGCCTTTGCAGCATCAGAGAGGACGGTCGTAGGCACCTTTGAGCCAAATATGAAGCTTATGCGTCGCAGTGGGGGAGAACGATAGGCTTTCGAAATAGTGATCCTTTAAGTGAGCTGCGTATCGATAGAAGTAGGAGACTTTAGGGTGCTTAAGGAGATAGAGACAGTCACTGCCCCTTGTTGGATAACGAATGGAATAAAAGGATTAATGGTCGATAATGTTACGAAATACGCTCTAAATCTACATACATACTCCGTAAGCAACTGTAGAGTACATGATAGAGGGTAATTACACAGATATGATTAATTATTTGTATTATTCAGTTCGTGTATTCAGCAAGGGAGATATGTCTACATGCCTCTGCACACACACTTATCTTTCAAATCTTAGTATGAGGCTTATTACGTGAAACATACGATGATGGCACCGCAATGGTTGGACATTCTTCGAATAATAGTTCCCTAAATTTACCCTGCAAGGTTTCACGAGATCCGTGGTGCCTTTGTTCCAAGGTCTCCTATTTAATATTCCTTGGCATTTCTGTTGAACTATTACAGGGACTATAACGTACTGTCACGATCTTATCAGTCCGTTCGTCTCTGAATTGCTCCAAATTCCACAGCAATAGATTTGGTCGCATTAGCAGTTTGTTTGCAATGTCCGTTACAGATGCACTGGACTTCCCCAGAACTCTACCAACGAATTTAAATAGTTTTGATACTGATTTTAAGCGATGGTCCCATTTCACGTTGCTTTCCATTGTTCCTTATTTGTGACATGTTCATTACTAATCTTGCCATCGGGTCCTATCCCTTCGTTGCAGGCACTCACCATCATCAGTGTTCTGCCAAAAGGCAGGTTTTCACATGGTAGTTCTCCAGGCTGTCCGGTCTTCTGCCATTCTCTTCAAGTCTGCGTAATTTCCTCTTCCCTTTATGTCATCTATCATCATGTATCTTCTTGTTCAAATGGCTCTGAGCACTATGGGACTTAACATCTATGGTCATCAGTCCCCTAGAACTTAGAACTACTTAAATCTAAGTAACCTAAGGACATCACACAACACCCAGCCATCACGAGGCAGAGAAAATTCCTGACCCCGCCGGGAATCGAACCCGGGAGCCCGGGCGTGGGAAGCGAGAACGCTACCGCGCGACCACGAGATGCGGGCTATCTTCTTCTTCCTCGCAGTCTTCTCCCACAAACCAATCCTTCCAAAGCATCTGCTAGCAAGCACTCCCTTCTCAATGAATGTTCCAACCAGTTCTTTATCCTTTCTCTTACAACCTTCAGCAGACATCTTCTCTCACCAACCCTTTCCAATACTCTTTCATTACTCACTCTTTCCATCAAGCTTATTCTCTCCATTCTCTTCCACATCCACAGCTCAAATGCTTCTAATCTTTTTTCATCCTGTCGTCTCAGCGTCCATGTTTCTGCCCCATATAGTACCACGCTCCAGACAAAACATTTGCCAAGCCTTTTCCTTAGTCCTTTATATAATTTGCCACATAAGAGTCTCCTCTTTCTGTTGAATGCCTCCTTCGCTATGGCAATTCGAGTTTTCACCTCCTGGTGACATCTCGAGTCTACAGTTATTGTGCTTCCAAGATATTTAAATTCACTTACTTGGCTAATGGTAGATTGTCCTATTTTAATATTCGACAGTCTGCATCTTGTACTGATGACCATACTCTTTGTTTTTTCTCTGTTTATTTGCATCCCATATTGCACACAATCTTCATTCAGATCTTTCAGCGTGTTATTCACTGTCCACTCACTTTCTGCCACTAATACCATGTCATCAGCAAATATTCTATTCTCCTTCCACCAATACATATTCCTCTTTTCCCAATACTCTTGCAGGCACTATATTAGATTTATCCACCTTTATAGAGGGCTGCCAAATACTACAACAAGTGGAAATTTTAATAAGTCTCTCTGCATTTCCATTCGACAGTCCTACACACAACAGCACCGTGAGCGAACAACCCATTGCTACGCTCTGTTCTGTGTCTTCCGCCGTATAAATATATATGCATAAGTAACTTGAGCCTAAAAGTCTTTGCTTGTTACCGTAGCGGCCATCAGCGCCCACGACAGCCGCTGCCCGCTCGTCGCCGGCCCCCCGGCGTCGCGCGCTCTCGCCTGCTACGCGGCGGCGCTTACCGGCGGCTCTGGCGGCGGGCAGGTCCGCGCTGATGGGCGACGCCGAGGAGTGCTCGCTTGCGCACGACGCCACCAGCGGCGTCGTCTCCAGCAGCGGCGTCGGCGTCGTCGAGGCGCCGTAGTGCACGCCCGCGGCCGCCGGCGGCGCCAGCGTCGGCTCGCACGAGCCGTAGCCTCGAGTGCCGCGGCCTGCAATAGTCGTTCGTCAACTGTCTAATTCCTGTCGCTCACACACGACGCCACGTAATTCCACCATCCCCTTGCATTAATCTCCACTGCGAGGTACAGTGACAGTATAGTTGTATTACTACTGCTGCAATTTAAAAATAAAGGACTTAAACCGTATGTTCAGAATACACGGCACATAAAGGTGGCTGCGATACACCACTATCTCGAGGATACAGTATCGATACTTTGTTGCCGATATGTCGATATATTTTATGCGTCCCCCATGCTCACAATTACATTTACTTATTTTATTTGTGATTTCTGTTCTTTGCGACGTATCCGAACAGATACAACGTATACGAGGTGCGGCTAGAAAAAAACCGGACTGATGCTGGAAAAAACATTTATTTACAATTATTTACAATTTCATGTTATCTCCTTCAATGTACTCTCCTCCTCGGTCTCTACACCGCTCCATACGAATTTTCCACTGTTCATAGCAATGCTGCAGATGATTTTCGGTAAGTCCATACATTACTTCCGTCGCTTTTTCTTTTACTGCTTCAACAGTCTCAAATCTAGTTCCTTTCAAAGCTGACTTGACTTTAGGGAAAAGAAAAAAGTCACAGGGGGCCAAATCAGGTGAGTAGGGTGGATGGTCTAAGATGGGAATGTTGTGTTTTGCCAAAAACGTCTTCACTGACAACGCACTGTGAGCTGGGGCATTGTCTTGGTGAAGGATCCATGACTTTTTTCTCCACAAATCGTTCCGTTTTCTCCGTACTCGCTCACGTAGGGTAGCCAGGACGCTAATGTAGTAATGCTGATTCACTGTTTGTCCCTCTGGTACCCAATCAATGTGCACAATCCCTTTGATGTCAAAAAAAAAAAAAAAACAATCATCATTGCCTTGAATTTCGATTTTGACATTCGTGCTTTTTTTTGTCGTGGAGAACCAGGAGTTTTCCAATGCATCGATTGGCGTTTAGTTTCGGGATCGTAAGTAAAAAACCACGATTCATCGCAAGTAATAACATTTTGTAAGAAGGTGGGATCACTTTCAATGTTTTCCAGGATGTCAGAACAAATCATTCTTCGGCGTTCCTTCTGTTCAATTGTGAGACACTTTGGAACCATTTTTGAACACACTTTGTTCATGTTGAAACTTTCATGAAGAATCTGCCTAACACTTTCCCTGTCAACTCCTGTTAACTCAGAGACTGCTCTGATTGTTAAACAGCGATCTTGTCGAACAAGTTTACCGATTTTTTCAATGTTTGCATCAGTTTTTGCTGACAATGGTCTGCCAGTGCGAGTGTCATCACTGGTGTCTTCGCGGCCATCTTTAAATCGTTTAAACCACTCAAACACTTGTGTTCGCGATAAACAATCATCGCCGTACACTTGTTGTAACATTACAAACGTTTCCCTTGCAGATTTTCCTAGTTTGAAACAAAATTTGATGTTAACACGCTGTTCTTTCTGTACACTCAACATTTTCCGACGCACAGACAAAACGTCAACTACTTAAAACAGACGCCACGGGCAGACTGAGTGCAGGAGGCAGATAAAACTCGAGCAGTAGGCGGAGCGAGAGTCACGTGACAGGCCACGCGACTTTCAGCCTTATTGCATTCGTTTTATTGTTTCACCAGTACTAGTCCGGTTTTTTTCTAGCCACACCTCGTATAACGAAGGCTAGCCCGGGCAGTGATCCCTCCAGTGCAGATGCGCACCACACTCGCACTCCTACGGGACCCGGCGGAATGCCACGAGTAATGAGGATAAGATGGGCGAGGCCACTTTATCAGTAGTGTGTGGATAAGACCAGGATCTGCGCCTGACGGGAGACGAGCTGGGAGAGTCCGTGTAGTTGATGTGAACACTGTGTCCGAATGGCTTAATTTGCTGGCACGGTAGCTCAGCGTGTTCGGTCAGAGGGATGGCTACACTCTGCCGTAAAAAAACACACAAACATAAAACTGAGGGGGGGTGGGGGGTATTCAACGACGAACTTGAAGGGGCGTAGTGTGACGTCCGCCCAGAACAAATGATTTCAACAATGACCAACAAAATGAAGGTGGGAAAATGTTGTCAAAGCAACTGCCTATTCATCTGGAGACCCGGTCTCGAATCCCGTTTCGGCACAAATTTTCAGCTTTCCCTATTGATGTAAATTAATGCTTACTAACAGCTAAATGTCATTAATTCCTTTGTGTTATGATTCATTTATTTCATTATGCGAAAGAATGAAAACTTCCTCAGAGCAAATCTAAGTTCGATGGTCTGAAGGGACCTAGAGGCTTTTAATTTTTCAGTTGGATGGAATGGACAGTGTCTTGAAAGGAGGATATAAGATGAACATCAACAAAAGCAAAACAAGGATAATGGAATGTAGTATAATTAAGTCAGGTGATGCTGAGGGAATTAGATTAGGAAATGAGACACTTAAAGTAATAAAGGAGTTTTGCTATTTGGGGAGCAAAATAACTGATGATGGTCGAAGTAGAGAGGATATAAAATGTAGACTGGCAATGGCAAGGAAAGCGTTTCTGAAGAAGAGAAATTTGTTAACATCGAGTATAGATTTAAGTGTCAGGAAGTCATTTCTGAAAGTATTTGTATGGAAGTGAAACATGGACGATAAATAGTTTGGACAAGAAGAGAATAGAAGCTTTCGAAATGTGGTGCTACAGAAGAATGCTGAAGATTAGATGGGTAGATCACATAACTAATGAGGAAGTATTGAATAGGATTGGGGAGAAGAGAAGTTCGTGGCACAACTTGACCAGAAGAAGGGATCGGTTGGTAGGACATGTTCTGAGGCATCAAGGGATCACCAGTTTAGTATTGGAGGGCAGCGTGGAGGGTAAAAATCGTAGAGGGAGACCAAGAGATGAATACACTAATCAGATTCAGAAGGATGTAGGTTGCAGTAGGTACTGGGAGATGAAGAAACTTGCACAGGATAGAGTAACATGGAGAGCTGCATCAAACCAGTCTCAAGACTGAAGACCACAACAACAACATCCATATTTCACAGGAAAGATAGAAATGATATTAGCGACGGAAGTAACGTCAAAATTGAGGACAACATAGTAGACGAAGTGAAGGAATTCTGTTTTCCTGGAAAGAAAATAGTGCACAACGGACTAACGTAGTACAGCACAAAAAGATGCCATTCCTCACCAAAAGATGTCGACTAATATCAAACATAGGTATTAATTGGAGAAAAATTTCTGATAATGTACATCTGGCGCACAGTATCGTAGACAAATGAGTCATAGACTGGGGGAAACCCGAAAAAAAAACCGAATCGTTAATGTTGTGCTACAGAATGAAGCTGAAAAATAGGTCGCCTGATAAGAAATGAGGAGGTTTTCTGCAGAGTCCGCTAGGAAACAAATACTACAAGTGTAAAAGAGTGACTATAAGGAGGAACTGGATGACAGGACATGTGCTAAGACATCAGCGAATAACTTCCACGGTACTAGAGGGAACCATAAAGGACGTAATCTCAGTGGGAGACAGATATTGGAATACATCCTACAAATAACACTGCACTTTGGGTGCAAATGGTACTCTGACATGAAGAGGTTGGCACAAGCGTGGGAGTCGTGGAAGGAAACATGAAACAAGTCAGAAGACTGACTTTAAGAGAACCATTCCCCATCAACGTACTACTATTTTGTCTTCAATAAGCATTCTGTTTGCTAGCGGCCTCGTTATTATTCAAAAGAATGAGATGACCTCCAAAGGTCAGTATACCAGCTGGACGAAATTTACAAGAAGTATAACTTTGACGTATCCAATAATAAAACGAAAATAATGACATTCCGAGAAAAATATCCGTCAGATCAAAAACTGTTTTAGGTAATTCAGTTTTAGAACAAGTCTCTCAAATTTTTTATTGAGGCTGTGCTGTAAGTTTAGATTTTGATGTTGAAAACGAAATATACAAAATCCAAGTTGTCTGCGGTATCGTTAGCAGAACATGTCGCCATAAATTAGAAAAAGAGACTATCCTGAAATTCCACAAAGTTATGGCTGTGCCTCCTGTGTTATCTTATGGAAGCGGAAACGATTACTACAATAAATAAATAAATAAAATTCAAACGGCAGAAACGAGGTTCGAGGTTCCTAAGGAAGACGAAGGGCTGTATAAGAAGAGACATGATTAACAATGAAGATATTAGAATAGAATTAAATATTTACAACATGAATGAAAAAGAATGAGATTTTCACTCTGCAGCGGAGTGTGCGCTGATATGAAACTTCCTGGCAGATTAAAACTGTATGCCCGACCGAGACTCGAACTCGGGACCTTTGCCTTTCGCGGGCAAGTGCTCTACCATCTGAGCTACCGAAGCGCGACTCACGCCCGGTACTCACAGCTTTACTTCTGCCAGTATCTCGTCGCCTACCTTCCAAACTTTACAGAAGCTCTCCTGCGAAACTTGCAGAACTAGCACTCCTGAAAGAAAGGATATTGCGGAGACATGGCTTAGCCACAGCCTGGGGGATGTTTCCAGAATGAGATTTTCACTCTGCAGCGGAGTGTGCGCTGATATGAAACTTCCTGGCTGATTAAAACTGTGTGCCCGACCGAGACTCGAACTCGGGACCTTTGCCTTTCGCGGGCAAGTGCTCTACCATCTGAGCTACCGAAGCACGACTCACGCCCGGTACTCACAGCTTTACTTCTGCCAGTATCTTGTCTCCGCGAAAGGGAAAGGTCCCGAGTTCGAGTCTCGGTCGGGCACTCAGTTTTAATCTGCCAGGAAGTTTCATGAATGAAAAAATTCAAAAATATCCTTTAGACTGGGGACAACACCTCATGAGGATGCCAGGTCACAGAATTCCCCAGAAGATCCTGAATTACAAGCCGAATGGGAAATGAGATATTGGAAGACCTCGAAAAAGATGGCAATAATTTTGTTTGTGAGTTCGGAACAGGCAACAGTCTAATCCTTGAAAGGAAGAAGAAGCTTTTCATTACAAGTCCCCTTCCAAGAGATGCAGTCTCCACCTTAGTTAATGGTATAATATGCAGAGCGTTTCAAAGTGTTCGCGTCAGATGTCTAGAGGTGACAGACCAGGTCACAGGGAACATTTTTTGTTAGAGGCGAGATGTTCGCTGGTGCATCCCGGTGACCCTAGGCGTCTTTTTTGATTGGTTATGCCCCTTAGAGATGGCAGTTCGCAGACACACTGCAGTGTGCATACACAAGGTGTGCTGCTTATTATCTAGTCATCGGCTCTGCGTCAAAGGGGTTAAACTGAGTTTATGAATCGTTTCTAAAATATATGGTGACTCAAAGAATGGGAAATGTTGGAACGTATTTTGGCAACCCCGCGAGGCAGGTGGCGCTGAATGAAACATTAAATACTGCTCGCACTGACTTGCCATTTAGTAAACAGTAGACATGGAGCAAAGTAACGGTGTGCTACGTGCCTTTGAGGTAAAAGTCTATTACAAGATGAGTATGTGGCGAACCACGCGTCGAGAATTTCGGCGTCGTTTCAACATCTGACGCCATGGCCATGTTCCCTCAGTGCATGCAGTCAGCACCTGCGTCCGAAGGTTTGAAGGAAAGGGTCCTACGTTGAAGGAGAAATCTGTAGGAAGACCCCAAACCGTTCGTAAGGGAGCCAATATCGAGGCTGTGACAAATGGTTTCGTAAGCAGCCCACAGTGCTCTGTTGGACGTCTCGCAGAGTCCCTACAGTTGCATCGTTCGAGTATCTAACGAATACTGAAAGTGGATTTAAAGTTTCATCCGTTCAAGCCACACATCGACACGATGACGACAGTTGCATTAACAACCCGTGGATGCCGGACTACGCTCACTTCCAGCCCCATGGCTTTGTCAATAGACAGAATTTTCGCTATTGGTATCAGCAAAATCTTCGTCTTCTACACGGGCGTCCATTGCACAGCAGCAAGATTACTGTATGGTGCGCCACTATTGAGTGGCGTTACAGGACTGTGTTTTTTTGCAGATGATGATAAGTGCGAAATCACTGTAACGTCTGTTCGGTATGTTGCCATGATGGAAAATTCTCTTGCTCATGAACTGCCTGGTTTTTCTGCCAACAGTTTGTTTTAACGTGACGGAGCAACAGCGCATAAGGTACGGACATCGATAACAGCTGTGCGATGAATGTTTGCTACCCCTGCCATTTCAAGGCACGGTGAAACTGCATGGCCCCCCAAGATGTCTGACCTGACAAAGTGCAACTTTTTCTTGTGGGGTTACCGTACTCGACCCTCTAGCTCCTCTCGGGAAATTTCCAGAATTTCTACTGAAATGTTAGGTCGAGTCATGCATAACGTTCTTACCAGGCAGCAGGAATGTGTACGCCGAGGGAGGGAGCATGTTTATCGGATGTGATATTCAAGAAACAAAAAATGCATGTGATAGTCAATAATGCCACATTCTGTACTGTACATTGACATAAATAAATATGGGTAAAGTATTGGTGCTCATCCATTATCTACAATCCAAAGTTTCCCGTTCTTTTGAGTCATTCTGTATCTTTCTCTGCTTAGAGATACTCATTCTTAAGGTTTTCTTGTTCAAAATCAGTCTCTCAGTGTACTAGCTTATATAGTATGCAGGTACAGAGCACCTGGTGAGTAGACCCTGCTAGTTCGGCGAAATCTCGTTGTCTCAGGGCAAGCGGATTCAGTAAAAAGAGGCGTACTATCAGTGGGAAGCGTCAGCGAAAATTTCTCCTCTAACAAAGGTTGTTCCGTGTGACGTCATCCGTCATCCAAAGACATGTTCTTCAAAATACTCGGAGTTGTTATAAGCAAACCAGATTATTTAAAAAAAAAGTATTCGCCTACTAACAGTTTAAATGTGCTCAGAATTGAACAAAATGTTCATCCTATAAAAACTGACTACAGAAGTGAGTGAAGGCTTTTCTTTCTTTGTTGTTATTTCAACCCCCGGCCTCATATGGGCTGTTAGCGGATACATTGCCGCTCTTCAGCCACAGGAGAGTAAAATTTTAAAAATATAATATAAAAGCTGGACAAGGCGGCTGACAAAATAAATATTGTGTGCAATAAAATAATAGATCGTCAGTTGGGTAAGCTAAAACACAAAAGGCTAATTTGGTGATTAATTAAAATAGACATACAGATGACTGAAAAACGAGTGTCGCACACGAAGATATAAAAACAGATAGACAGTTGCATAAGACAAATCGGACAGACCGAAGTGTTGACTGATTAAAATAGATACATAGCTGAGTGAAGAGCTCAGTGGATGTAGACTGCCAGGGATAAGGGTGTCGTGGGAACGTAGCATTTAAAGACAGTGCGTAGGAGGGATTTGTGTGGGTGGATGTTTGGAGGAGGAGTGGGGGAAAGTGGTGAGAGATGCGATTCTGAACCAAGATTTAGGATGTAGGTGGAGAGTATTGGAGAGGAAGGGAGCCCTGAGTGGGGGAGGTGGGGTTGACTTTTTTAGATCTGGTAGTTCTCTGAGCGTGGACATGGCTAATGAGGAGGTGTAGCGTTTGGGGCAAGCGCGGCTGAGTACCAGGAACAGTAAGCAGGGGGAGACTAGGAGATGGGTAGTGTCGAGTTTACGGGTAACGGCGGTGGTCAAGATGGAAGAGTAAGGAGGAGAATTTTATAAGTTGGCAGAGGACGCAGGTGGACAAGCGCAACCGTATCCGAAAGCACACGTGGAGTACATGCCATTCGAGGATCCGTAGGGCGTGATAAAAGCATGGAGGATCGGAAGCCTATGCCACATTTGCATAGCAGAGGATGGTTCTGATTAGAGCTTTATAGGTGTGGAGGATTGTGGAGTGGTGCAATCCCCATATTCGGCCAGTAATTAGTTTTAGTAATTTCGGTTTGCTGTGGGCTTTCTGATGAATGGTTAATAGATGGGGCTTCCATTTTAGTCAGCAATCAAGTGGTAGTCTGAGGTATTTTGGTGTGTTAGAAAACTGAATGGGACAGACGTAAATTGTAAGGAAAAAGTGGTGGGGTGGAAGCTGCAGGGGGTTTGGCCTATGATAGCCACCTGGGTTTTGGTTGGTTTGATTTTGAGGATCCACTGGTTCACCAAGAGGCGAACTAATTGAGATGGAGCTGGAGGGAGCGTTGGAATTCCTGAAGGGCACATTAGAGAGCGAGCAGTGTAATGTCATCAGCATATGGGAGGAGATGAACAGGAGGATGGGGCTTTATTATATTGGAAGTGCAGAGGACATACAGGAAAGGCGAGGACGGAACCTTGAGGCACACTTGCACTGGAATGGAAGATATGGGAGGTAGTGTTGTAAATGGTGACATAAGATGGACACTTAGAAAGAAAGGATGCATGAAGCGGACATAACGTACGGGAAGTGCAAAGGTCTGGAGCTTAAAGAAAAGCCCAGAATGCCTCTCAAGATCTAGTGCGGTTGTTGATTTGATTTGGTGGGATAGGAAATGAGTAAGGGACAGGGGAAAAATCGGGTCCGAAACCACACTGATGGACAGGAATGGGTAGGTCTTGTTGTAGGTGGTTATAGATATGTTGAGATAGACTGAAAGACTTTGCTAATCAAGAATGTGAGACTGATCGGACAGTAGGAGGATGTGTCACTCGCATGTTTATTAGATTTGAGGAAGAAGGGGATTCGAAATGTTTTCCACAGCTCAGGATGGGAACCTGTATGTAGGTTTATATTGCAAAGAGTGGACATGGTTTCCAGGAAGGAGAGGGGACATTCTTTCAGGTTTCTGTAGGTGATACAGACGTGACCAGCAGCTGCGCTTTGTTTGTGACGGAGTATCTTTCGAATGTGTTGTGTTTTTATTGGAGTATTGAGTTCCATTTGTGGAATGTTGTCGAGGTGCTGAAAGCTAAGAGGGAAGGGTGGGAGGGAGATATTGGTATGCTCATGGACTGTCGGGAACAAGGAGTAATTGAAGTGGGGATCGTATGGGATGGTGAATGTGTCAGAGAGGTAGGACGCAAAGTGGTTGGCTTTGCTTAGGTTGTTGGGGAGAGGGTGATTATCATGCGGGAAGGGGTAGGAGAGAGCAGAGCTGTTGCCAGTAAGGCAGTGAGGTGTCTTCCAGTACCTGGAAGATTTTATGGACCGATCGCGGCTTTTCTTTGCATTAAGCAGATTTCGGATGTGCCACTGTAGTTGTTTGTGGCGTGTAAGTGTGTCTCTGTTATGGATCTGCAGGAAAGATCGGTAAAGGCGATGGGATTCATGGAGTAGGACAGCTCGTGGAGGAAGTATGGGTTGGTGTTGGTGGATTGATTTTGTCGAAATGTGGTGAGTTACAGCGTTTGACATGGTCTGTTGTAGGAAGGTGGCAGCATGGTGGATGTCACTGGGGCGTTAGAAGGATAGGGAACGGCTTCCGAATTGTGTAATAATGAATTCCCTGTAGCAATCCCAGTTGGTATGGGAATAGTCCTGGACATGTTTGAGAGAGATAGGAGGAGTGCGTGCGCGGGGAGGGTGTGTGGGGTAGGGGATGGTGAGTAGGATAGAGAGATGGTCGCTTCTGATCGGGTCGAGGACTGCTGTAGTCATGCGCCCAAGAAGGTTAGAAGTATGGATAACGTCAGGAGTGGAATTGTTTCCTGGACGGAACTGAGACTGTACAACCGTGGAAAGAACAAGTAAACCGATGCTACTGCTGGAGTTCTGCATGGACTGGATATAGGAGTTAAGTTCAGCGACAATAATATAGGTTGAAAAGTATGGTCTACGTATCTGTTCTCTCCACAGATTAGTAGCCTCAACAATGGGAAACATCCTAAATCCTACTTTTCCTCAAACCCAGCAAATCTCCTACTGATACCTCCTCCTACTCCCCCATCTGCCTCACCTCAGTGTTTAGCAAGGTCTTTGAAGTTCTCCTCTCTTGATGCATCCATCAACACTAGAACCAACACCATCTTCTTCATGTTAGCTGGTGTGTCTTCCATCCCAATTCCTCCTTTGACGAGCAGCTGATGGACCTCACGCATCTCCTATCACACAAACTCAACTTCCGTAAACCTGATATTTTTTTCTCCCTCGATCTAGGAAAAGCCTACGACTGTGTACGGCATTCTGGTTTTCTTTTCAGACTCCAGACATACGCACTTCCATTTAACTATGTCCACCTTATTGCTTCCTCATATCTAGTAGCCCATCCTTATTAACAGTACCAATTCCCATATCTTCCACCCCACTGCAGGATAGCCACAAGGCTCTGTCTCTCTCTTTTTCTTTATCTCGCCTACACAGCTGATATGCTCACACTACCCCCCACCAGTCCACCCCCTTCAGTATGATGACGACACCTCTTTCCTCGCCCTATATCCTTCATTCCAGAAATCCCAATGATCCATCCAAATCCACCTCAATCAGTTTGCCTCCTGGTGTTACCAATGGCTCCTCAAGACCAACCCCTCCTTCCGCCTTATGACTTCTACCTTACCATTTACAATCGTCCTGTCTAGCTAACTAACACGCGGAAATATCTTGGACTAACCCTCGACCAACAACTAACATGGAAACCTCACCTATTATCCATCCAATGGAAAGCACACAGTAGACTAAAACTACTAACAGGTCGAAGTTGGGGATTACACCCCTCCACTATTCTCCACACCAACAAACCCTGATCCAACCCATCCTCTGTTGTGCAAATGCTGCATGGATCTTCACCCCACAAAAGTTCAATACGTCCCTCCAAATCCTCGAATGCCATGCGTTCTGTCTCGCTTTCTGTATCCTTTTATCTTCCTCCACCTGGATCCTCTACCATCTGATCAAATTCGCATCCCTCTTCACCACATCTTTGCATCTCCTACACTATATGCAAACTAGATTCCAATAACCCCATTGTCTCCTATTTGGTATGTTGCTGCACCTTCACAATCACATCTCTCTGCTCCTACATTTACACATACTCCATATCCTATGCTAATGCAATTTCAACCAATTCCCTCGCCCATACAATGAGATCTGCTCTAATATTTATCCCTCGTACCCACTTTAACTCTTCCCCAACTATCCCACTCCACATCAGGGCTCCTCTCTCCCTTCCCCCTCCATCCATCCCCATTCATTTCCTCTTGCAACCACTGCCCTATCCATACAACACACTACTCTTCACGCTCCGTCTTTCACACTGACTGAATTTCCCACTGTCCACCTCACCTCCTACCTGTCTTCTCCACAGTTTCCTATCAAACAGATTCCTGTCTTCATACCCATACCCTCCAACCCTGTGGAATATACTCTCTATCCTGGCAATACCTGCCACCCTAGCGCTCGTCCTTCAGATTTTAAGTAAAAGTGGATTGCTTAAGTGTTTTTATCAGAAGAATTTCACCTTCCTGCGATGTATTTTTAAAATGTATATTTTCCACTTTTTTTAACTGCCTGCCTCTCCTTTGTAATTTAAAATAGAAAATAGCGCCAAATTTCTTTCGCATTTGTCGTTTTAAAGTTTTTAATTCGCCTGGCTGAAGAGCTGAGTATTGTACTCCTGACAGCTCACCCAGGTTATGGGGCGAGGGTGATGAAATAAAAATAAAGAAAAAGAAACGTCAAAATTACTCCATAAGAAACTCAACACTGCTCCAATTCACTACTGCTCAACCTATATGCACCTGAATGATTGCCTCCTCTCCTTTCTACAAATCCTAGCCATCCTTTACAATCCTTCACATGGGTTTCTATCCAGGGCTGTGAAAAACCTCTCGAATCCTCCTCTTCCGCAAACCTAACAAACCTGCCACTGACACCTCCTCCTACTCTCCCATCAGCCTTACCTCCACGCTTAGGAAGGTTACGCGTCCATCCTCTCCCAATGTATCTACAAACAACCACAATAACACTTGACCATCCCTATCCATCACTGTGGTTTCTGTCTCAATTTCTCCTCTGACTTCTATCCCACCAAATTAACAACTGTAAATTAGCCGTTTTTGTCTCCCTTTATCTCGAATCTTTAACATGCAGACCTATGCACATCTTATAAATTATGCCCACCTAGTGCATCCTTTCTCTCTACCTGCCCATCTGATATCACCATCAACAACATCAACTCCCATGTCTTCCATACTACTGCACATGTGCCCAAAGCTTGTGTCCTCTAGCCTCTCCTGTTGTCGTCTACACTGCCGAAATGCCAAACATCTCACCTCCAGTTCATATCCTCCAATAAGCCAAAGACACTGTGTTCCTCGCCTTCTACGCCACCATCCAGATATCCCAACGATCTCTCTAGCTTCATCTCAATCAGTTCTCCTCCTGGTGTAACCAGTGGTTCCTCAAAATCAAACCTACCGAAACCCAGGCAGTGATTATAAGCCAAACTACCTGCTGCTGCCATCCCCATGACTTTTACCTTACCATTTACAACCGTCCTATCCAGTTAACTAACGCACTGAAATACCTCAGACTAACACTTGATCGCTGACTAACATGGAAGCGCCATCTACTAACCATTCAACAGAAAGCCCACAATAGATTAAAACAACTAAACCCGATAACTGGCCGAAGATAGGGATTGCATCCTTCCACAGTCCTCCACACCTAGAAACCCCTGATTCGGCCCATCCTCTGTTACGCATATGTGGCATGGACTTCTGCTCCACCCTCCTTTTATTGCGCCATACTGATCCTCGAATGCCGTGCACTCCATCTGTCCTTTTGGATTTAGTTACCCTTGTCCACCTGCATCCTCTGCCAACTTATAAAATTCTCCTCCTTACTCTTCCATCGTGAACACCTCTGAATAACACACATTAGCTGTAAACTCCACACTAAACACCTCCTAGTTTCTTTCCTGCTCACTGCTCCTTGTATTCAGTCACACTACTACCACCACAGTTCTCCAATGCTGACCTCCACACTCACGCCATGTCCTCTCTCAAAGACACTTTAATTTCCTTCCTGCAACCAACCATGAAATCTACCCTGATATATACCCATCCAGCCAGATCTAAAAGAACCACCCCTTCTCTCCCAATTGGAGCTCGCTTCCTCTTCACTCCCCTCCACCCACAAGCTAAGACTTGGTCCTTGAACAGCAATCCTATTCACTCTCCCAAATCCCTCCTCCTAACATCTGTCCACACAAACACCCTCTTGTGCACTACCCCAACTGCTACTACTCCTGATACTCATGTCCCTGTCAGTCTAGGCCAACTCATCACTTTGCTATTCTACGTTTATCTTAATCAGTCAACACACTGGCTTTTCAATTTTCTAGCTTATGGAACTGTTCCTGTGTCTGTTATATTTTTTGAAACATCCATCTGCCATTACATCTGTCTCAATATTTTAATTAATCAACAAATGTCTTTTATATTTTTTATTATTCAACTGACTGCCTGTCTTTTTATTACCTGAAACATTCATTTTGTCGCCCAAAGTGTCAAGTTTTATGATATGTTATAAAATTGTTTGCCTCGTATGGCTGAAGAGGCGATTTTTTATTCGCTGGCAGCCCCCTTCCCGCCCATATGGCGCGAAGGAAATGAAATGTCAAGAAATATGGTCACTTTCAGCACGACTTCTATAATTTTTATTTTTTTTGAACATTTGTTATATTTTGAAGATCTTTAAATTGTAAAAAAGACGAATACTTTTTCATGTGGTTACATATTTTTTTAATCTTATTTTCTTTCATTCAAATGAGAATATTTTAAAGACCTGTACTTTTAAATGCACTTCCTTATAATTACTGTGTATAAATATCTGTACGTTATGCACTCAACAACGACCTCTAGCATAACTTTCCATTCTATGTACAACTGTTTGATCGATGCATGACACTTTTGGCTCGTGTTATTTTTACATGTTATGACTTGTTGCAGTGAGCCGAATGAGACGCATATAGTGTTTTTGCTATAACTTCTGCCATTTGTTTTAATCCCTTAATGCAGTAGCTAGTAATGTATTTTCTTTTATTTCCACTGTAGATTCTGAAGATAGACAGTACTCCACAGTCAAAACCGGTAATTCTGTTCAGAAATTTTCGCTATCAACACACGTAAATAACGTTATTATAATAAAATCTTTGCTAGTAACACGTTTTTAAGACGGACTAAAACGCTTCACATAATTTTTCCTAGCCCCGTACTAACCCTGTGCAGATAATCCCGCAGGTTTGTGCTTGTCATTTTTTAACAGTGATGACAATACTCCTAAAATTAAAACTAAAAAAGTCGGATGCGTCGAATAGATAACTCATGCATAAATAGTTCACCTAAGTCACCAAGAATTTTATTGCACTCCAGGGGGACAAGAAAGGAGCCTTCACGTGTGCCCTATCTGAGATAAGAGACCGAGAATCATCTGTCAGATAATGCCGGCGTCCCCCGGAAACGTTGCAATAAAAGACAATGGCCAATCCTTCCAACACCGGAAAGCAAAAAGAATGGGCCCTTCTCAGAGCCAACTCTGACGATTGCAAGCCTAAACGTAGAGGCTATCACCAAAAACAAACAGCAAATCATATCACAACTTTGCCGCACGCAAAAATGGGACATACTGTGTATACAAGAAACACGCAAGAAAGAAGGGGCAATAAGACCAGAAATAGAAGGAATGAAATTAGCCATAGAAAATCCACATCCCAAATATGGCAGCGCTGTCTTCACAAAACCTGAGATGGCAATAATATCAACTAACAGAACTACATACAATAACATAGAATTACTGACTGTCGAGTGTAGTACCTTCTCCGTAACGTCAGTGTACAAGCCGCCCGGAAAGAAGTTCAACTTGACTTTGCCGCCAAACTTCAACAACCAGAAAAAACAGTTCATCTTACGAGACTTCAACTGCCACAGCACATCATGGGGCTACAAACATACAGACGACAACGGACATAAATTAGAGCAGTGGGCGGAAATAAATAACTTATCCCTGATCCATGATCCCAAGCTACCATGCTCGTTCAGCAGCAAAAGCTGGAAGCGCGAATACAACCCAGATATTTGTTTTGTAAGCGCAAACGTGGAAGACCGATGCTTACAAACTGCACACACACCTCTTCCTAAAACACAACACCGACCTATCGGAATCCAAATATACGCTGCTTTGAGAACAACGAAAATACCATTCCGCAGACGCTTCAACTTTAAAAAAGCTAAATGGACAGAACATGCTGTGGAACTGGAGTCTTTGGTGTGACGTCATAAGCGCGTGACTGCGTGTGAGATCGCTCTCTAAGTTCTCATCTATTTTTAGGTTTCAGATATATATTTTAACTGTTTTTGTGATAATATTTACTATATAAGTGACTTATTAGTGGTTTCTTCATTCACCTCTGCATTTCTTGTGTTGTGGCCTGATATTTGTGAGTGTTTCGTATCGAGCAACTTAACCTCTTACCCGTGTTTACATTCCGCGCTGACCAGTTGCAGCTGTAGCGGCGCATCGAAAGCTAAGTTCTAATTAATTGTTCGTGTATAGTAGTTTATTTAGGAACTTTAGTAGTCTTCAACCGGTGTTCTTGGTGTTTTCCGGTGAAATAACTTCAGAAGAAATTTTTGCGAACTGCTTTCAGTTTCGTTACTGTCATTAGACGTTTGATTTTTTTTCTGTGTTAGTATTTTGTTATATTCTCATTTGTTGTTGATTAATACTGTCAATAATAGTAGTTACTTCCCTTGTAGAGCAAGTTTGTGATTATTGTAGTCAGTTTTTAACATCTTCTTATTGTAGTAGCGGAACTTAGATAAAGTTGTTTTCTTGTTTCAATAATTGTAAAATTTTACCATGAGTGAGAAGTGTGGGCTTTGCCGTAGGTTCGTGAGTAGTGGATTGCGGTGTGAGACTTGTTCGAAGTATTTTCACTGGGGGGAATGCAGTGGGGAAGCCAGTGGGCATTCTGGTGAGATCCTCTCCTGGAACTGCAGGTTATGTAGCAAGAGTAAGTTGATAGAGGAGCAGGAGCGTAAGATCTGTGCCCTTCAGGTGCAGTTGAAAAACGCACAGGAGGAGCTAGATAGGATGAGGAGGGAGAAGGGGGTTGGGGAATGGGAGCTGGCTGTTGGCAAGAGATCTGATAGGAGAAGGAGATTTTCAGATAGTTTTACTATTGGTGTTTGTAATAGATATGACCAACTGTCAGAGTCTAGTGGAGAGGAATCTCTAGTAGCTGTAGATGTAGGAAGTATGCAGCAGACCTCAGCAGTTACGGTGGCTAGGACAGTTGCAAAGTCTAAGAGAAAGAAGAAGGTTCTGCTGTTAGGTAGTTCTCATGGTAGAGGTGTAGGCCAGCAGTTGCAGGAAGTTTTGGGGAGTGAGTACCAGGTCACCAGCATTGTGAAGCCTAATGCAGGATTGGCTCAGGTGACTTTTAACATAGGGGGGTTATGTAGGGATTTTACTAAAGAGGATCAGGTAGTGATTGTGGGTGGGGCTGGTAATAGTATTGATAGGGATGGGGAGTATGACATAGATGGTGACCTGGAAAAGATGGCCACTCAGACTTCCAACACGAATGTGCATTTCGTGGAACTGTTTCAGCGTCACGATCGGCCTCATCTTAATACAGCCATCAGGCGTAATAACATGAGACTTGGGGGTGCGCTGATGACAGAAGGCATGAGTCACATTTTAGTGGTGTCGGTGGAGTCTATCAGCAGGACGGGTTTCACTAGACATGGCCTGCACCTCAACAGGTATGGGAAGGGGAGGTTGGCAAAACTTATAGGTGACAGCATAGGTGGGGGTGGTGGGATCACTCATGGGAAAATTCCGGTAGTTGTGGGTGTTAGAGCTGTACCTTTTTTAGATTGAAGTCAGCTGATAGGTATTCCTGCTTAAGGGAAGTCTCTCTAACAAAGAAACCACTTTCTACAAAGCTTGGGTATCCGATTAATGAGGGAATTAGTATATTTCATCAAAATATACAAGGTATTAGAGGTAAAGTTAGTGAACTGCTTATAGATGTTGACTCTGAAATTATTGGTATATCTGAACACTTCTTAAATAAGGAGATAATTCAGAGGCTTCCTTTACCAGGATACAGGTTGGCTGGCAGCTTTTCTAGGAGCTCTTTGCGGTGTGGGGGAGTAGCCATGTATGTGAAAAACGGTATCTCATTTGAGTCAATTGATGTTTAAAAGTACTGCACTGAAAAGGTGTTTGAATGTTGTGCAGGTGTGGTTAAATTTAGTGGAGCTAAACTTCTTACTGTTGTTATTTATAGATCCCCAGACTCCTATTTCACAACATTTTTGCTAAAGCTAGAGGAGGTTCTTGGTTCACTTTATAGGAAATACAAAAAGTTAGTTATATGTGGTGACTTCAATATTAATTGTATAAGTGATTGTGGAAGGAAAAGGATGCTGGTAGACCTCCTTAATTCATATAATCTTATGCAAACCGTATTATTTCCAACGAGAGTGCAAGGTAACAGTAGAACAACCATAGAAAATGGTTCAAATGGCTCTGAGCACTATGGGACTCAACTGCTGAGGTTATTAGTCCCCTAGAACTTAGAACTAGTTAAACCTAACTAACCTAAGGACATCACAAACATCCATGCCCGAGGCAGGATTCGAACCTGCGACCGTAGCGGTCTTGCGGTTCCAGACTGCAGCGCCCAACCATAGAAAATATTTTTGTTCATTCGTCATTATTAGAAGGGCATTCTGTTAGCAAAAAGGTGAATGGCCTTTCAGATCATGATGCACAAATTTTAAGTCTAAAAGATTTTTGTGCTGCAACACATGTTAAATATAGTTACCAACTTTTTAGGAAAGCTGATCCAGTTGCTGTACAGACTTTTGTAAACCTTATCAAGGAACAAGAGTGGCAAGATGTTTATAGTGCTGATACAGTAGACGATAAATATAATGCTTTCCTCAAGACTTTTCTCGTGCTCTTTGAAAGTTGCTTTCCGTTAGAACGTTCAAAACAGGGTACTAGCACAAACAGGCAGCCTGGGTGGCTGACTAAAGGGATAAGAATATCTTGTAGAACAAAGTGGCAATTATATCAAAACGTTAGAAACAGTCAAAATCTAAATGCAGCAGCCCATTACAAACAGTATTGTAAGGTGCTTAAAAAAGTTATTAGGAAGGCAAAAAGTATGTGGTATGCAGATAGAATAGCTAAGTCTCAGGATAAAATTAAAACCATATGGTCAGTCGTAAAGGAAGTGGCTGGTCTGCAGAGACAGATCGAGAATATAGAATCAGTGCGTAGTGGGGATGTCCGTGTTACTGATAAGTCGCATATATGTACAGTACTTAATAATCACTTTCTGAATATAGCAGGTGAACTAAATAGAAACCTAGTCCCAACAGGGAATCATATAGCGCTCTTAGAAAAAAGTGTTCCGAGACTGTTACCTGAAATGCTCCTCCATGATACTGACAAGAGGGAGATTAATAATTAAATCACTAAAGACCAAGAACTCTCATGGATATGACGGGGTATCTAGCAGAATACTGAAGTATTGTTCCACGTATGTTAGCTCAGTACTTAGCCATATCTGTAACTTTTCCTTTAGGAGTGGTCGGTTTCCTGACCGATTAAAGTACTCGGTAGTGAAGCCACTTTATAAAAAGGGAGACAGGGATAACTTTGACAATTATAGACCTATTTCTATGCCATCGGTGTTTGCTAAAGCCGCGTGGGATTAGCCGGGCGGTCTAAGGCGCTACAGTCATGGACTGTGCGGCTGGTCCCGGCGGAGGTTCGAGTCCTCCCTCGGGCATGGATGTGTGTGTTTGTCCTTAGGATGATTTCGTTTAAGTAGTGTGTAAGCTTAGGGACTGATGACCTTAGCAGTTAAGTCCCATAAGATTTCACACACATTTTTTTTGTTTGCTAAAATTATCGAGAGGGTTGTATATACAAGGTTACTGCAGCATTTAAATTCACATAATTTGCTGTCAAATGTACAGTTTGGTTTTAGAAATGGCTTAACAACTGAAAATGCTATAGTCTCTTTTCTCTGTGAGGTTTTGGACGGATTAAATAAAAGGTTGCGAACGTTAGGTGTTTTCTTTGATTTAACGAAGGCTTTTGACTGTCTTGACCACAAAATATTACTGCAGAAGTTGGAACATTATGGAGTAAGGGGAGTAGCTTACAATTGGTTCGCCTCCTACTTTAAGAACAGAAAGCAGAAGGTAATCCTCCGCAATATTGAGAGTGGTAATGATGTTCAGTCCCAATGGGACACTGTTAAATGGGGCGTTCCCCAAGGGTCGGTGCTGGGGCCACTGCTGTTTCTTATTTATATAAATGATATGCCTTCTAGTATTACAGGTGATTCAAAAATATTTCTGTTTGCTGATGACACCACCTTGGTAGTGAAGGATCTTGTGTGTAATATTGAAACATTATCAAATAATGTAGTTCATGATATAAGTTCGTGGCTTGTGGAAAATAATTTGATGCTAAATCACAGTAAGACTCAGTTTTTACAGTTTCTAACTCACAATTCAACAAGAACTGACATTTTAATCAGACAGAATGGGCATGTTATAAGCGAGACGGAACAGTTCAAGTTCCTAGGCGTACGGATAGATAGTAAGCTGTTGTGGAAAGCCCATGTTCAGGATCTTGTTCAGAAACTAAATGCCGCTTTATTTACCATTAGAACAGTATCTGAAATAAGTGACATTTCAACACGAAAAGTAGTATACTTCGCATATTTTCATACGCTTATGTCATATGGTATTATTTTTTGGGGTAATTCTTCTGATTCAAAAAGGGTATTTTTGGCTCAAAAACGGGCTGTTCGAGCTATGTATGGTGTAAGTTCGAAAACCTCTTGTCGACCCCTATTCAATAGTCTGGGAATTTTGACATTGCCCTCACAGTATGTATTTTCTTTAATGTCGTTTGTTGTGAGCAATATTAGCTTATTCCCAACAGTTAGCAGCTTTCACTCAGTTAATACTAGGCAGAAATCAAATATGCATGTGGAATGCACTTCCTTGACTCTTGTGCAGAAAGGAGTGCAGTATTCTGCTGCATCCATTTTCAATAAGCTACCACAAGAACTCAAAAATCTTAGCAGTAGCCCAAACACTTTTAAGTCTAAACTGAAGAGTTTCCTCATGGCTCACTCCTTCTATTCTGTCGAGGAGCTCCTGGAAGAGCTAAAAAATTAAGCAAATTCCAGTGTTACATTATTGATTTTCTTTATTTAAACTAACGACTTGTCGCCTGAATATGTTTCTTATATTTCATTTTATCTGTTTCTACAATCGTGTTATAATTTCTTGTATTGACTCGTTCCATGACCATGGAGACTTCTCCTAAATGTGGTCCCACGGAACAATAAATAAATAAATAAAATAAATAAATAAATAAAAAATCTACACCCAATTCCAGAAAATTATGAAACTTTCGTAGAGACCCTCCAAAGGATTTCTCGAAGACACATACCCCGAGGCTGCAGAGAGCATTTCATCCCAGGTCTCTCTGACGAATCAAAGAACATCCTGAGGGAGTACGAAATGCTTTACGAACAGGATCCCTTTAGTGAAGAAGTAGTCCAATGTGGAGAAACACTAATGGAAATGATTAGTGAATCAAGACAAAGGAAATGGGTCGAAACTCTGGAAAGAATGGATATGACCCACAGTAGCAAAGTCGCTTGGAACTTAATAAAAAAATTTAATTGTGACTTTGGTACAGCTAAACTACGCTCTTCAGTAACACCCAATCAAATTGCCCATCAGCTCCTACTAAATGGAAAACCCAACAAGAAATGTCAGAAAATAAAAATCAGCAGAATTCAGGGTCAAGAGTCAAGCATGTTCGAAATACCATTTACCATGAAAGATCTTAATCATGGAAAGAACTCAATGAAAAACTGTAAAGCAGCGGGAGTCGACGATATATGCGTGAAACAGATCAAACAGTTCGGACCTAGTGCCAAGCAATGGATCCTGCAGCTCTTTAATCATTGCTTAAAAACGTGTAAGATCCCAAAGATGTGGAGGAAATCAAAGGTAGTGGCGCTACTAAAACCTGGGAAAGACGCAGGTCAACCGAAGAACTACCGCCCAATAGCACTCCTGTGCCATCTGTACAAACTGTACGAACGAATAATCCTAAACCGCATAGCAAATATCGCAGACCAAAAGCTCATTCCCCAACAGGCTGGATTTAGACCCGGGAAATCATGCACTAGTCAAATCCTAGCACTCACAGAACACATAGAGGAAGGGTTTGAAAACAAGCAAACAACAGGTGTAGCATTGGTGGATTTAAGTTCTGCATACGACACCGTCAACCGGAAAGCTCATGGAAAAACTGTACTGTACATTTAAGGATCATCAGTTCACAAAAAATCATTGAATCTCTGCTGCAAAACAGACAGTTCTATGTAGTGCTGGACGGAAAAAAAAGCCGATGGCGTCGACAAAAGAACGGTCTCGCCCAGGGCAGTATGATGGCCCCCCTACTATTTGACCTATACACCAATGATCAACCAACACCGAAACGTACTACCCATTTCTTGTATGCCGATGATCTGACTATTACAGCGCAAGGAAATAGCTTCGAGGAAGTAGAAGGGAAATTAGAAAGCTCGCTACACGTAATGTCTGAATACTATAAAGAGAACTCTCTCAAACCAAATCCATCTAAGACACCTCCGCACAAAACAGGCGAACAGGAAGCTGAACGTCACCTGGAATGGCAACAAACTGGACCATACAGACAAACCGACATACCTTGGTGTCGTGCTGGATAGATCAGTGACATACAGACATCACTGTGAAAAAACCTGCCAAAAAGTTGCTGCCAGGAACAATGTTTTAAGAAAACTGACGAATAGTAAATGGGGAGCTAGTCCGACTGTATTACGAACAACTGCTCAAGCACTTTGCTTCTCCACGGCAGAATATGCATGCCCTGTGTGGTCCCGATCCACACATGCCAAAAAGGTCACTACAGTCCTTAATGAAACATGCAGGCTAACAACAGGATGTATGAAACCCACTCCACTTGGGAAAATATACAAAGCAGCTGGATTCTCATCTCCTGAATCCCGGAGAATTGTGCACGAACATACAGAAAAATTTAAACAGATTTTCGACGAGCGCCACACGCTGCACGGTTCCTCATGTGGACGTAGCAGACAAATCCCGCAAGTGATTTCTCACTAGTGAATTGAACGAGCCTCCGAAGGACTACCCTGCCTCGCGAGAAATACCCAGCGGCAGCACATCAAGCTGGAAGATTTGGAGAACACTGAACCGCATTAGAACAGGCGTAGCACCAGTTAAAGCAAACCTAGTCAAATGGGGCTTCAAGGACGGAGACAACAAATGCGACTGTGGTGAAGTTCAGGATATGGAACACCTTCTACAGTGTTCCATCTGCCCCACAAGGTGTACCCTTGACGAACTATGGCTTGAGAAGAGAGAAACACTGGACTTGGCCCGAAATTGGGCTGAAAGGCTTTGAAACAAATCTCCGGACACGAAAAAGTAAAGTAAGTATTGTACTGCAAATGATACGAACCGCTGTGTGATTTTTCTTAACGACATCTACTCTCTACACTTCTTACTACTGCCTGTTGCACACACCCTACGTTTTTCATTTTACATTTTACGAATATTGTGATAGCTATTGAAAACCACAAGCACAAATTTTCAGGACTGTCTGTATGGGTATAGGAACATATGTGAAGCTAGGAGAAACTGCCTTATACTTTTAGGGCTGTTTCAAAAATGTGATATGTTAAAGAAATTTAAATTATTATTTTATGCTTTTTAGTTTTGAGTGTGTATAACTTTTTGATCTACTGCAAACATTTGAGGGATTACAACAGAGACATTTCGTGAATTTCAGCTTTCTTTCAGGTTTTCTTCACCTCAGTCAACAAATATATTGTTTCCTCCTACACATATTTCACGAAACGATCGTGAAGGTAAAAACTGAGTAGACTGAAGCTCATACGGAAGCTTAGCAGCAATCGTTCTTACCGCGAAACATTCGTGACTGGAGCAGGAAAAGGGATAAATACTGGTGGTACACAATGTACCCTCAGCCGCACACCAGATACAACAGCGAATTCGTTCTGCAACGTCATTCAGTTCTGACCCACGTTGAAAGTCTCAATTCTCCAATTCGTCGGGAAGTTAATTTAAAATCAGTTGGAAGATTTGTACCAAACAGACAGACAGAAAAACAAAAGTACTCTCCGCCTCACGCCAGACAAGAAAGTGATTTGATACTGCATTGAAAGCTACTTCTGAGCTGTGTTGAAAATTTCAAGTGTCTAGCTCATCGGGAAGTCAATTTGAAACTAACTGCAGAATTTGCACCCAAGAGACAAACAGACAGAAAAAAAGTGTACCCTCAGTCACACACCAGACACGAAAGCGTGTTAATATTGCAGTGTCATCAATTTCTGCGCTATGTTAAAATCTGAAGCCTCTAGCCCATTGGAAAATTTGTATAAAATCAACTCCAAAATTTGTACCAATCAGACAGATAAGAAAGCGACATTGAATAAAATGTTCTCGGGTTTCCAACTGCGTAAATTGCTTAAAACTACACGAGCTTTCGGCCAAGCACTCCTTGGTCATTGTCAAGTGATCTGACAAAATCAATCTTCAGGCCTCCAACGAAAATCCGTCAATTACTGAGACCAGTTAAAGACGCAGTAGGTCTCAGAATACCTGGAGTCTACGAAATACCTTGTGAGTGTGGCCAGAAGTACATCGGACAAACAGTGCGCACTATGGAACAACGCAGGAAAGAACATGAGAGGTATTATCGCCTGCGCTATCCAGAGAAATCTGCGCTAGCTGAGCATGCGTTAGAAAACTAACGGCTTCTGGGACAGTTTAACAAAGGAAGCTATTGAAATAAAAATTACCGCAAACACCCTGAATAGAGACGGCGGCCTGCAACTCAGCGCTGCGTGGGATCCAGCGATCGCGCGGTTGAAGAGGGCACATCGATTGCCGACTCAAAACATGCCCATATATGGCAATGTCACGGGCACCAGTGACGTCACAGCCGGCAGCTAGCGTATATAACGGCGCACGAACAGCCCACTGGCAGTCATATCACTTGACAATGGCCAAGGAGTGCTTGGCCGAAAGCTCGTGTAGTTTTAAGCAATTGACGCGGGTGGAAACCCGACAACATTTTATACAGTGTTATCGCCGCGAGACTCTGCATTCATACAAGAAAGCGGCATAATAAAAAAGGGTCGAAAATAAATCTTTTAACTGTCCCTCCTAACTAATAGCATCAGATCAAGTACAGAGAGTTGGAATGGGACAGTAATAGGATTCCATGTTAAGACAAAACAACTACTAGGAATGGAGACAAGGGCAGAAGGACTGAAATGAAATATTCACCGACGGTAAAAAATCGCAACATCAAGAAGCAGTTATGCGACAGAAACGAAAGATGGTAGGCGTGGTTTCTCCATTTGAAAGATGATGTCTAATCGGTTTTCGCCCCAGTCACATACGAGAGGCGCTGGTATCGCGATGGCACCACTATGAGGATGCAAATCTGGTTTGCTTTAAATACACACTGTAACGGTTGTAAGCGGTAGTTGCCTTTGAGATTCGACGCGGGAGTTGATGTTAGTCAACAATATCTTTAAGGCGACAAAGACGCCATTATCAACACCTCACTGAGTTTGAAAGGTCGTGTAATACGACTACGATAAACTGTCGCAAGTAGACCCGGCCAGGTGACATTACGGAGAGGGAAGGCAATTGTGTTCGGCATTTGGCTCCGGCGCATCGTACTGACAAGGGAACCTCCCCATCGCACCCCCCTCAGATTTAGTTATAAATTGACACAGTGGATAGGCCTTGAAAAACTAAACACAGATCAGTCGAGAAAACAGGGAGAAATTGTGTGGAACTATGAAAAAATAAGCAAAATATACAAACTGAGTAGTCAATGTGCAAGATATGCAACATAAAGGAAAACGATAGCTGATGAGCGCCGTGGTCTCGTGGTTAGAGTGAGCAACTGCGGAACGAAAGGTCCTTCGTTCGAGTCCTCCCTCGATGAAAATTTTACTTTCTTTATTTTCGCAAAGTTACGACATTCATTGACGCCTCTGTTCACTGTAATAAGTTTAGTGTCTGTGTTTTGCGACCGCACCGCAAAACCGTGCGATTAGTAGACGAAAGGACGTGCCTCTCCAATAGGAACCGAAAACATTTGATCGCAAGGTCATAGGTCAACCCATTCCTCCACAGGAAAACACGTCTGATATATTCTTTACGACACTGGTGACGGCATGTGCGTCACATGACAGGAATATGTTGTCGACCCACCTAACTTGCACACTTGGCGAATGGGTAAAAAGATTCTTCTACCTTGCCCGATTTAGGTTTTCTTGTGGATGTGATAATCACTCCAAAAAAAGTGATGAAAACATAAGAGTTTGTCACATAAACTGCATCAAATGAATGCAACAGTTTCAGAGTCGCACAGTTTTCCCTGTGCTCTGTCAAAACATATGTTTTTTTTACGTTTTCAAATGTTTCCGTGCGTAGACCGTCAAATTCTGTATATGTCCATGCAAATCTGAAAATGTCCTGGAATTTTGGAGAGCGAAGTTGATTATGTGTGAGTACCCGAACTTTGATAATTATCTGAAAATAAAAAATTAAAATTTTCACCCGAGAGAAGATTTGAACCAAGGACCTTTCGTTCCACAGCTACTCACGCCAACCACGGGACCACGGCGCTCGTAAGCTAATAATCTCCTTGATGTTGCCTACGTTGCGCATGGACTACTCAGTTTGTATATTTTGCTTATTTTTTTCATAGTTCCACACAACTTCTTCCTGTTTTCTCGATTGATCTGTGTTCAGTTTTTCAAGGCCTATCCCTGTGCCAACTTATAACTAAATCTGAGGGGGGTGCGATGGGGAGTTTCCCTTGTGAGTCTGCAGCAGCAATTTCCGCAGCATTTGGCACCACAAGGATACAACGAACTGTTACAGATCGGTTACTTAAAGGACAGCTCAGAGCCAGAGGCCCTGTAGTGTGCCTTCCACTGACCGCAAACCACCGCCATTTGCGACTTCAGTGGTGTCAAGGGAGAGTTCACTGGAGGTTAGGGTGGAGGTCTGTTCTGTTTCCTGATGAAAGCCGGTTCTGTCTCGGCGGCAGTGATGGCCGTGTGTTGGTTCGAAGAAGGCTGGTTGTCGGCTACAAGCGATCTGTCTTCGTGCTAGACACACTTGACCCACAACTGAAGCTATGACCTGGAGTGCGATTTCGAATGATAGCAGGGGCACTCTCGTGGTTAACCTACGTAACCCGATTCCAAAACTGTACGTCAGTCTGGTGACTCGATGTATCGTGCTGCCATTCATGAACAGCAGTCCAAGGGTTTTTTCCAACAGGATAACGCTCACCCATATGCCGCTATTGTGAACCAACATGCTGTACAGAGTGTCGACATGCTGCTTTGGCCTGCTCGATCATCATATCTGTTTCGAGTCGAGCACATATGGGACATTATCGGACGACAACTCCAGCGTCATCCTCAACAAGCATTAACCGTACCTGCGTTGACTGATAAACTGCTACAAGCAGCGAAGTCCGTTTCATAAACTGATTTGCGGCCCCTGTACAATACAATTCACTAACGTTTGCATGATTCCATTTAACATTCTGGCGGTTGCACCAGTTATTAATGTACCAACATTTGAAGTTTCCAATGGTTTATCTCGCGCTTACGTTAGCCTGTGATCTTGTAATGTTAACCGCTTGAATATGTTATCTAGAGAAATACCGGGTGATCAAAAAGTCAGCATAAATTTGAAAACTGAATAAATAACGGAATAATGTAGTTGGAGAGGTACAAATTGACACACATGCTTGGAATGACATGGGGTTTTATTAGAAACAAAAGTTCAAAAATGTCCGACAGATGGCGCTTCAACTGATCAGAGTAGTAATAATTAACATGACAAGGTAAGACAAAGCAAGGATGATGTTCTTTACAGGAATTGCTCAATATGTCTACCATCATTCCTCAACAATATCTGTAGTCGAGGAATAATGTTGTGAACAGCACGGTAAAGCATGTCCGGAGTTATGGTGAGGCATTGGCGTTGGATGTTGTCTTTCAGCATCCCTAGAGATGTCGGTCGATCACGATACACTTGCGACTTCAGGTAACCCCAAAGCCAATAATCGCACGAACTGAGGTCTGCGGACCTGGGAGGCGAACCACGACGAAAGTGGCGGCTGAGCACACGATCATCACCAAACGACGCGCGCAAGAGATCTTTTACGTGTCTAGCAATATGGGGTGGAGCGCCATCCAGCATAAACATCGTACGTTCCAGCAGGTGTTTATCAGCCAGGCTGGGGATGATGCGGTTCTGTAACGTATGGGCGTACCTATCACCCGTGACGGTAGCAGTTACAAAACCAGAATCACGCATTTACTCGAAGAAAAAAGGCCCGATAACGGTAGATGTGATAAATTCAACCCATACCGTGACTTTCTCTCGTGCAATGGAGTTTCCACGACAGTTCTAGGATTTTCGGTAGCCCAAATTCTGCAGTTCTGGGCGTTGACAGACCCTCGGAGCGTGAAATGAGCTTCGACGGTCCACAACACGTTACTCAACCAATAGTCATCTTCCGCCATCTTTTGAAACGCCCACACCGCAAATGCCCTCCGCTTCACTAAATCGTCAGGTAACAGCTCACGATACCGTTGGATTTTGTACGGATAGCATCGGAGGGTACGCCTAAGTGCCAACCAAACAGTAGTGTATGGAATGCCGGTGCGACGTGCGACTGCACGAGCGCTGACTTACCCGTGCATAGACGAACCCGCTACAGTCTCCATTTCTTCCTGAACTGTCTCAGCAGCATAACGCCTTGTGCTCGGTCGGCCACTACGTGGTCTGTCGTCTAAACAACCCGTGGCTTCGAACTTCGAAACCATTGTCGCCACAGGTGCATTTGTCAACAGACCTTTACCCGTTAGAATGGCGATAGGATCGTAACGCTGAACTAGCACATTCCCCATTCTGATAATACAGCTTCACTAAAAGCGCCTTTTCAGGTAACGTCAACATGCTGCGACTGCTGGCGCATCTGATTCTCTCTCTCATTACAGCTCCTTTTATACACGATTGTGTTGCGCAGTGACTGGCGTTTTGGTGTCCAGCGCTCTCTGTCGGACATTTTGTGAACTTTTTTTTTTTGGTTCTAATAAAACCCCATGTCATTCCAAGCACGTGTGTCAATTTATACCTCTCTATCTACATTATTCCGTGGTTTATTAAGTTTTCAAAATTATACTGACTTTTTGATCACCCGGTATGTTTCAGAAATTTCATTACTCGACATTAATTAATTTTTGGTGCTGCGACTTTTTTTTCGTCAGTGTAGAGAAATGTGTAGGCACGAGGAGACAGTGGCAGCGCTGACCTGTTCTGGAGGCGGGGGCGGCCGAGGCGCCGGGACACGCCGCCCCCGGCGCCCGCCGCTCGTCGTCGGACGAGTGGACGCTCGACGTGGCCGACAGCGGAGACTCGGCCGGCCGCAGGTGCGACGCCAGCGACCTGCCGCAAGGTAGGCTGCTCAGCGCCCGCACCACACAGCCGTCGGTAAGGGCGAACACGCAGGCGCAGCGGACATGGCATTACAGAGAATTTAGATTTTCCTTCAAAACACTCAGAGCGTATCATTAACCTACACCGCTAACAAATAAACTAGCAACACTACGAAGAACATGAAATAACGAAATTTTAGGTATTTTGCGTACACAGTACAACAGGATAATAGGAAGAGTGGATGATTAAGCTGGTAGGTAATGTGAGGGTATGGGGGGTGTGGGGTGTGAAATAAAGTACACATAGATGCCACCTCTGGCAGCAACAATGGCGATAATCCAGCTGGGCATCAAGTCGAATCACAAGGATGGCCTTGTGAAAGGTGGCTACACTGAGTCACAGCGCCAGAGATGGCGCCAAAGATTATTATTCCGCCGCCTCCACTGGCGCAGTAGTAGTTCAGCTGATAGGTATACCTGCTTAAAGGAAGTGCCTCTAACTAAGGGCTCACCTCCAGAGGATGTAATGTTTCCAAGTACAGAAGGAATTAGCATATTTCATCAAAATATAAGAGGTTTTAGAGATAAAGTTAGTGAACTGCTAATAGATGCTAACTCTAAAATTATTGGTATATCTGAGCACCACTTAAATAATTTGATAATTCAGAGGCATCCTTTACCAGGCTACAGATTAGCTGGCTGTTTCTCAAGGAGTTCCTTGCGGGGTGGGGGAGTGGCTCTGTACGTAAAAAACAGTATTTCATTTGAGACCATAGACGTATCACGACACTGCACTGAACAGATATTTGAATGTCGTGCAGCATTAGTTGAATTTAGTGGAACTAAACTTCTAATTCCTGTTGTTTATAGGTCCCCTAACTCCGACTTCAGAGCATTTTTGTTTAAGCTAGAGAGGGTTCTTGATTCACTTTGTAGGAAGTACCAGAAAGTAGTTATATGTGGTGACTTCAATATTAATTTTGTACATGATTGTGCAAGAAAAAGGATGTTGGTAGATCACCTAAATTCATATGATCTGATGCAAACTGTGTTTTTTCAAACTAGGGTGCAGGGGAACAGTAACACAGTCATAGACAATATTTTTATTCATTCTTCATTACTAGATGGGCATTCTGTTAGTAAAAGGGTGAATGGCCTTTCAGACCATGATGCACAAATTTTAACACTAAAAGGTTTTTGTACTCTAACCAATGTCGTATTTAATTACAAACTACGTAGGAAAGTTAATCCAACGGCAATAGAGAGTTTTTCAAAACTTGTCAAGGAACAAGAGTGGCAAGATGTTTATAGTGCCGATAATATAGATGATAAATACAATGCTTTCCATAACACATTTCTCATGCTCTTTGAGAGTTGCTTTCCGTTAGAACATTCTAAACGGGGTACTAGCAGTAATGGACAGCCCGGTTCGCTGACTAGTGGGGTAAGGATATCATGTAGAACAAAATGGGAATTATATCAAAATGTTAGAAGTAGTCACAATCAAGCTACAGTAGCCCATTACAAACAGTATTGTAAGGTGCTTAAAAATGTTATTAGCAAGGCAAAAAGTATGTGGTATGCAAATAGAATAGCTAATTCACAGGATAAAATTAAAGCCATTGGTCAGTTGTGAAGGAAGTGTCTGGTCAGCAGCACAAGGTTGACGATATAAAATCAGTTAGCAGTAATAATATTTCTGTTACTGATAAATCAGATATATGTACAGTATTTAACAACCATTTTCTGAGCATTGCTGGTGAATTAAATAAAAATTTAGTATCTACAGAAAATCATATAAATTTCTTAGCAAATGCCTTTCCGAGATCGACGTCTGAAATACTCCTCTGTGATACAGACAAGAGGGAGATTGAGACAATAATCACATCACTGAAGACTAAGGACTCTCATGGTTATGATGGAGTGTCTAGTAGAATATTAAAGTACTGTGCTGCACATGTTAGCCCTTCATTTAGCCATATTTGTAATTTTTCCTTTAGGAATGGTCAGTTTCCTGAGCGATTAAAGTACTCAGTAGTAAAGCCACTTTATAAAAAGGGAGACAGGGATAATATTGACAATTATAGATCTATTTCTATGCCATCGGTGTTTGCTAAAGTTATCGAGAAGGTTGTATATACAAGGTTACTGGAGCATTTAAATTCATATAATTTGCTGTCAAATGTTCAGTTTGGTTTTAGAAATGGTTTAACAACTGAAAATGCGATATTCTCTTTTCTCTGCGAGGTTTTGGACGGATTAAATAAAAGGTTGCGAACGCTAGGAGTTTTCTTTGATTTAACGAAGGCTTTTGACTGTGTTGACCACAAAACATTACTGCAGAAGTTGGACCATTATGGAGTAATGGGAGTAGCTTACAATTGGTTCGCCTCTTACTTTAAGAACAGAAAACAGAAGGTAATTCTCCGCAATATTGAGAGTGGTAGTGATGTTCAGTCCCAATGGGGCACTGTTAAGTGGGGCGTTCCCCAAGGGTCGGTGCTGGGGCCACTGCTGTTTCTTATTTATACATATAAATGATATGCCTTCTAGTATTACAGGTGATTCAAAAATATTTCTGTTTGCTGATGACACCAGCTTCGTAGTGAAGGATCTTGTGTGTAATATTGAAACAGTATCAAATAATGTAGTTCATGAAATAAATTTGTGGCTTGTGGAAAATAATTTGATGTTAAATCAAAGTAAGACTCAGTTTTTACAGTTTCTAACTCACAATTCATCAAGAACCGATATTTTGATCAGACAGAATGGGCATATTATAAGCGAGACGGAACAGTTCAAGTTCCTAGGCGTTCGGATAGATAGTAAGCTGTTGTGGAAAGCCCATGTCCAGGATCTTGTTCAGAAACTAAATGCTGCTTTATTTACCATTAGAACAGTATCTGAAATAAGTGACACTTCAACACGAAAAGTAGTCTACTTCACATATTTTCATATGCTTATGTCGTATGGTATTATTTTTTGGGGTAATTCTTCTGATGCAAAAAGCGTATTTTGGCTCAAAAACGGGCTGTTCGAGCTATATGTGGTGTAAGTTCGAGAACGTCTTGTCGACCCCTATTCAATAGTCTGGGAATTCTGGAATTGCCCTTAGAGTATATATTTTCTTTAATGTCGTTTGTTGTTTGCAATATTAGCCTATTCCCAAGAGTTAGCAGCTTTCACTCAGTTAATACTAGGCAGAAATCCAATCTGCATGTGGAATGCACTTCCTTGACTCTTGTGCAGAAAGGAGTGCAGTATTCTGCTGCATCCAATTTCAATAAGCTACCACAATAACTCAAAAATCTTAGCAGTAGCCCAAAATCTTTTAAGTCTAAACTGAAGAGTTTCCTCATGGCTCACTCCTTCAATTCTGTCGAGGAGCTCCTGGAACATCTAAAAAATTAAGCAAATTCCAGTGTTACATTGTTGATTTTCTTTATTTAAACTTACTTGTCACCTGAATATGTTTTTTATATTTCATTTTATCTGTTTCTAAAATCGTGTTATAATTTCATGTATTGACTTGTTCCATGACCATGGAGACTTCTCCTTAATTTGGTCCCACGGAACAATAAATAAATAAATAAAAGCCGCTTTATAAAAAGGGAGAAAGGGATAATGTAGATAATTTTAGACCTATTTCTATGCCACCAGTGTTTGCAAAAGTTATCGAAAAGGCTGTGTATGTAAGATTAATTGATCATTTTATATTACATGATTTGCTATCAAATGTACAGTTCGGCTTTAGAAGTCGTTTGACAACTGAAAATGCTATATTGTCTTTTCTCTGTGAGGTACTGGATGGGCTAAACAAAAAGTTTCGAACGCTTGGCGTATTTTTTGATTTAACAAAGGCATTTGACTGTGTTGATCACACAATATTGCTCCAGAAGTTGGACCATTGCGGAATAAGGGGAGTAGCTCAGAATTGGCTCACCTCTTACTTTAGCAACAGGCAGCAGAAGGTCATTATTCACAATGTTGATAAAGGCTGTGATGTGGGATTTGAGTGGGGTACTGTCAAGTGGGGGGTGCCCCAGAGATCAGTGTTGGGGCCGCTCCTGTTCCTTATCTATACAAATGATATGCCCTCTAGTATCATGGGTAACTCTAAAATATTTCTGTTTGCTGATGACACTAGCTTGGTAGTAAAGGATGTTGTGTGCAACATTGATGCGGTTTCAAGTAGAGCAGTACATGACCTCAGTTCATGGCTTGTAGAAAATATACTAACTTTAAACACAGTAAGACTCAGTTTTTACAGTTCCTAACACACAATTCAACAAAACCTGACGTTTTAATTTCACAGAACGGGCATATGATTAGTGAAACTGAACAGTTCAAATTCTTAGGTGTTCAGATAGATAGTAAGCTGTCGTGGAAAGCCCACGTTCAGGATCTTGTTCAAAGACTTAATACTGCCATTTTCACTATTCGAACGGTATCGAAAGTGAGTGATATTTCGACACGTAAATTATTCTACTTTGCTTATTTTCATTCACTTATGTCGCATGGTATTATGTTTTGGGGTAACTCTTCCCATTCTAGAAGGATATTTTTGGCTCAGAAACGGGCGGTTCGGGCAATAAGTGGTGTGAGTTCACGAAGCTCTTGTCGACCTCTTTTCACGAGTCTGGGTTTTTTTGACATTGGCCTCTCAATATGTATATTCCTTATTGTCGTTTCTTGTTACCAATATTAGTTTATTTCCAAGAATAAGCAGCTTTCACTCGGTTAATACTCGGCAGAAATCAAACCTCCTTTTGGATCGGACTTCCTTAACTCTTGTGCAAAAAGGCGTGCAGTATACTGCTGCATCCATTATCAATAAGCTGCCACTCGAATTCAAAAATCTTAGCAGTAATCCACGCGCTTTCAAATCGAAACTGAAGAGTTTCCTCATGGGTCACTCCTCCTATTCTGTCGAGGAGTTCCTTGAAAAATTAAGATGATTCTCATTGTATTGCTAATAGCGTTTGCTTAAACTTATGGACTGATTTTCTTTCAGGTTCATGAACATTTTTTTTATCTGTTATTACTTTTTGTGTTGTAAGTTCATGTACTGACACGTTCCATGACCTTGGAGATTTGCTCCTCAATTTGGTCCTACGGAACTTGACATTTAAATGAAAAAAAAAAAAATAAATAAATGTCGAGAGCAGTCGTTGTTCTGTTGGGCGAGAGAGTAAACGATCTGAGTGTTGACTGAAATGTTGTACTGTTCGATTGGTGTAATGCAGGGCTCTCCAAACTGTTTAGTCAGCGGGACTCATTGACTCCTCCACGAAGTCATAAGGGCCAAGATCTACCTAGTGGGATTAAAGCACCCTAGCACCCCATGATCACCGTAATGTAAGGGTAAAGGAAAGATGAAATCGCAAAAATCTAAGGTTGCGGGAATAGCTATCACTGAAACTAATTACGATTTTTATTTAATTACATAATTTTGATTGGTGGACGTACCTGACCAAAATTCTGACGTATTTTATTCTGACGAATTTCATCGACACAAAAGTGTCTCACTGCACATTCTTCTCGAAAGCGTCCTGCAAAGTTAACGAAATCTCAAAATTATTGTTAGCAACACTATTACTGCAAGACGTAACAGAGGTAGAGTATGTCAGCGCATTGTTATTTCAAGCGGCGCAACAATAAGTTTAGTTATGTAGTCTTGTAGCGAGTAGCAGAGCCAATGTCGCGGTGTATTGGTCGCGATAGGCCTCGAAACTCAATTGTTGGCATTACAGGTAAAAGCAGCACTCCGTCTTCAGGCCGCAAGCGGCCCATCGGGACCATCCGACCGCCGTATCATCCACAGGTGAGGATGCGGATAGGAGGGGCGTGTGGTCAGCACACCGCTCTCCCGATCGTTATGATGGTTTTCTTTGACCGGAGCCGCTACTATTCGGTCGAGTAGCTCCTCAGTTGGCATCACGAGGATGAGTGCATCCCGAAAAATGGCAACAGCGCATGGCGGCTGGATGGTCACCCATCCAAGTGCCGGCCACGCCCGACAGCGCTTAACGTCGGTGATCTCACGAGAACCGGTGTATCCACTGTGGCAAGGCCGTCGCCCCATTACGGGCACCATCACAAATATTTGGCGGGCCGGATACCGGGGATGTCCGACCAGGCAACGCGGGCCGTTTTCGGCCCGCGCGCTGTAGTTTGGAGAGCCCTGGTGTAATGTATAGGTGGAAGAAGGTGCAATTGTCAGAATATATTTGAGAAAGGAGATGTGCTTTTGATTTATGATGCTGGTGTAATGGAATATTTTCCTAAATATATAATGAGGTAAAAAGGTATTACAGTTTTCTTTAATAACAATCCCTCTTGTTCACAGGAACAGTCAACAAAGCATGTGGCTCGTGTTCATTTATTAGACTTGTAATTCTGGTTTCTATGTGCAATTATAGTATTTCTCGTTTTTCGATTACTTCATTGTAAATGGTGTTTAAAATATTTTGTCGTATTGAGAAAGAACCGAGCCAGATACATGTACGTTGAGTCACACTACCACACACAGAACAATTACATTTGTGCTTTGTTGTTTCGTACCTTTTATAGTTGCAGGGGACTTAATTAATCAATTGTGTTAATGGAAATTCCTTGTCATTCTTTATTTTTATTTTTTGCAGTCAGATTGCGTGCTAATAATAGTCAGGGCCAACCAGTTACGAGAGTTCGTAACCGGTCACACAGCTAGTAAAATTATCGCATTTATTCATTAATATTAGTCGTTTCTTTTTAATTAAGCCCCCATGCATATCTCATTCCATGTTGCTAAATGTCAGAATTCATAAGATTTAGTTGCTGCCGAGTGGTAGTGTTCCATTCTCTAGGCAGCACATGACCACATGTTTCCAGTGGGTCAAACATCTGGAGAACGTGCTGGTCAGAGAGACATTCGAACATCCTCCATGTCGAAGTTGGTCAGGACAGCAGAGCTAACATGCGGTCTTGCGTTATTTGGTTGAAAGATGTCACGTAGTATTTGACGATAATGTGCCACCACCGGCCTTAACAATTCTGAAATGTATTGGTTCCTGTCCTATCTGCTACACAATCCACACGTGATCGTGTTGTGTGCCTAATAGTGCGCTGTATTGGTTCAAATGGCTCTGAGGTCATTAGTCCCCTAGAACTTAGAACTACTTAAACCTAACTAAACTAAAGACATCACACACATCCATGCCCGAGGTAGGATTCGCGCGGTTCCAGACTGAAGCGCCTAGAACCGCTCGGCCACCAACGACCGGAAGCGTGTTGTATTCTTACAACATGTGCCGGTCTCGTACAGTGACGACAACATTACGTTTCACGTTGTTCATTCTCCTCAGAACCTCCACAAGCGGATACGTTCATCATGGTGCTGTACACAAACAGGTATTCTTCTGAAAAGTCGACGTTGTGTCACTTTTGGAGCAATTGTTGTCACTGTGCTCATTACTATTGGCGTGCCCCTCTCTGCTAAAATACCTTGAGCATCCATAATTATGGTTTGCGTGCTGACAGTTCCCTGCTCTAGACGTTGCACTACCCAAGCGGGTACTCACCTGGCTAAAAGCTAGCCCACTCCCAGACTCAGGGCGTGTCATGTGCTTCTTTGGATGTAAGATGCTGCGTGGCTGGGCGAACAGTATGTCCGTCCTTTCAGGCACTAGTCGGGGACTGAGATTTAAGTGACGATCAGTATGGTCCTTGTAAACTCATTCATCCTATATTAGCGTGACAGTTGTGGGATCCCAAACAATGCGAGCAGCAATATCTCAGCCTTCCTCATGATCCCATATGTCATGATCCTGCTAGTGTCGATTTCCAGCATGTGTTGGCAGACTTTGTCCTTATTCCTCTGCGCATTGTACTATGTTCTCCCAAAGAAGCAACCTACAAAAGAGATATGTGAATGGGAAATCCACTCCATACAGAACGGAGATGACATTACTATTACCTAGGTTGTGCAGTTGAAATGAAATGTTAATGATTTGCATATTCAACGTGTATTACACTTCATGCCAATTTAACGAGTGTTGCATGCTATGTTTATGGTGTTTATGTTTTAGTGGCAGCAGTGTACTTCACAGCGGTGGTCGTTTTCTACATTTTGAAAATGTTCGTTGATGAAGTTCGTGCTCAGACCAGCCAGCGGTAGAGTGTCTGTATACTGTCTGATGAGGAACGTTACAAAAGAACTGTGTGCTGCTGCCCTATATTCACGCTGAGTGCCTATTAATTGTACCGACCAGCGCAAATAATCATATGCTCCCCGACGTGTACGAGCACAACTATACGCAGATGCATACAAATTGCTATTATTGCAATAATCATGGTTACAGTCTATATACAGCAATAGTTTTTCCACTAAAGTTTTCAGTTTACGTGAGCTAAATAGACTGAATCAGTATGATAACTATATATATATATATATATATATATATATATATATATATATATATATATATATATATATATATATGCCGCGCTCTGTTATTGATCTGTATCGTTGCACTGATAAAAATGTTTCGTAAGCACGTAATTTCATTTGGTTTGAAATAAATGTCAAACACGGTAAATTCACGTCATGCTGGTTTATTATAGTCTAAGCACATCCCATCATTGTCTTAAAGAAGTAACCTTTCCCTAAGCTTGATGGAATTGGTTACGTAAATTTCAGTCAAAGAGTCTGCAATAAGATGCTGATTTCACCAGTTGCTTTAACGAAATCTAAGTATTTTCTCACAATTCGATACCAATATTCACTTCCTTTTTCGTTGTATTACAGTCTATCACTTTTGGACAAAGTTCAGTCTTCCATTGATAATAATAAATTTAAGACAAATTTCGGTTTTTTTCCTATCTTGACTTTAGGTAATGATATACTCAAAGTTGCAGATCTACCTATTTCAAGCTAATTATTTCTAGCAGATCGCAAATCTCCAAAATGTAAGCCGGCCGGAGTGACCGAGCGGTTCTAGGCGCTACAGTCTGGAACCGCGCGCCCGCTACGGTCACAGGTTCGAATCCTGCCTCGGGCACGGTTCTGTGTGATGTTCCTAGCTTAGTTAGGTTTAAATAGCTTACGTACAAGAGCACACGTTAAGTTACGACACGATCAAGCAAGCGCTAGAAGCACATTAACATTGTATAACTTTATCTTCTGTATTCCGCGGTGTCCTCAAAGAGTACTCACAAGGAGTATTCTTGGAGGTCACTTGTTCTACTCCGTGATCTCTAAGTACACTACTTTGCGATCTACTTTTACTTTAATTTGATACAAAAGTGATTCTATTTTACTTTCTTTTGCAAAAATACTAATTTACTTTATACTAGATTTCTTTTCTATTTCTTTTTACATTGTTTCTCTTCAGTATACTCGCTACTATTCAATTGATGCTACCACAGTGGGACTTCGTTACCTTTTTTTATGGAATTTGGATCTTGGGTTTGGGGCTTGTATTGGGTTCTGGATATTATTTTTATATTTTCATCTTTGCGTACAAAGGAAGTGGCGTTACAATTACTGAAAGATTAAAATGTTCTGCTGAATGTTCGGCTGAAGATTTTTGGGAATTGTGTTTAAAAGAAAAAACCTTCACAAGTTGATGGTCCTTCGCTTCCTCGAATCGAAGTATACCAAAGAAGTATGAAAACAACAAAGCCAGCTCACCGCACACTTTCAAAACCCCAAAGGAATACTACAAAGCTATTGACATCGAAGTTTGTGAAACGCTGCAGTCTTTGCATTATGGAGCGGTTTGCTTCAACTGGACTCACACAGGTCATTGCAGTTGAACAAAAGTGCTTGCTTTTTGTAAACAGAGGTGAAACAAATTTGGAAAAATAAACTGAGTTTTTTCAAAAATGACCTAGACATTGAGAGACTGCGGTTACACTTGAATATGTTAGCCAATAAAAAACAACTTGACTTAAAAAACATGCGTCATGTGAGAAAGTACATTACACAAGAGCCTGTAGTTGGAGAAATATTATGTGATGTAGTGAAGTGAATTAAGCTTCTCCAAGTATTTCCAATCACGACAGCAACAGCAGAACGGCCATTTAGCGCCGTTAGACGTCTGAAGTCATATCTCCGATCAACAGTGGGACAGAAGAGCGATTGGCTGTTCTTCATGCCCACCAACATGTTTTGGATGAATTGAATATCCGACCAGTCATTAACGACTTTATATTCGGTAATCCAGTCAGTAGGTCGACATTTGCACCTTTCTAAAGACACTCTAGCCCTAATAATGGCATTTTGAGTAATATTAAAAAATCTTAAAAATAGAGAATTAAATGCATACATAATGTTGAATTTTCAGTTTCGAATTATTAGTACTAGTTTAGTACTCTATTACTATATTACTATAGTACTGTATTAGTTATTTTCAAGTACTTAAATATTTTTAGGGTGTAAGACCCCCCATTAAAACCCGCTATTTACATGCTTTTTGACTGAAAGTATTAGGCATACTGTATTAACTTTATTAACTGTATTAAACCATTAACTTTGTGATATTGTTTTATTTATTCAAACTAAGCTTAAATTAGCTATTTCACTTATTAATCAAAGTGCTATTACTGTGCGACAGCAATATTTTATGTTTTATTCTTTTAATGATAGTTTAGGATTTATTTAAATATAATTTCAGTCTTTTCAGAGCTATGTATTCACTGCTCTGTAATAGTCTATAAGCATGATTATTACTGTAAATTAAATTAGCTTTTTACGAAAGTACCGCGCGTGTTTATGTTTTGTTTCTTTTTTCAAAGCTAAAAAATGTGTCAGGCTTGTCGAGTTTCCCGGAGTGTCGAGTTGTCGAGAGTCCCGTTTTCGGGGTTCTAATGTTGATCATATGACTCTAACATGCTTAAAAAACTTTAAAATTCACTATTTTTCATGTAAAATTTAGAAAATTTCCTGTGGCAAGACCCCCAGTATGCCCCCCCCCCCCTTAATATTTTTTATACGTCGGCTCCCATGTGTATGTTACAGAAAAGACACCTCGTGAGCTAAGAATTAGTATACGTGCACTACGGTAGAATGCAGTTCAGTATGGATAGGTTTACTGATAAAGAGTTGGTGAATAACAAATGCGTCTCATGTGTGGGTTCACTGAATGGAACAGAAGACCAACATGACAAAGCTGTTCCCACAGCGACGGTAAACATATCACCGTACTTTCGCATGCATGCGAGGGTTCTTTCGGAATCGTCTGTTTTGTACTGTACGTCTTGTTGATCGCGTATTACAGTCATATTGTTGTGCAGATAAATTCACAAGAAACAAAGTTGGGTAACAAGCCGAATAACTCATGTTTACATTATTACTCTGCAAGGGGGCACTGAAGACTACCGGTCCTTTATAACAAAATTCTCAGAAAAATTTTAGGACAATTTCCGAAATTTTGTCGATGGAGTTCGTGCATAAACGTATGTTGTATTACGGTGATCAATTTTCAGTCCCATTTTTGGAAGACACGATATACAATCCTGATTGGAATAGCGAAAATTACACTTTGTGTTCCACGCTTTTGCTGAGAGTTCTGGATGCTCCCTTCAATGACAGTACGATGGTTCCTTTCGCGAGCAACTGTGTCAATGATCTCAAGACCTAACAATGACAAAGGAGATACACAAAGACAATATATAACGAACGTAAAATACCAAAGACCGCCCGTGTTTGTGGAGAAACTCACTCTACTATAATACAATGCAACTTTTGAAGTTATGGTTGAGAATTCTATCAGGGTTTACGATGTTTCTGACTATGAGTTTAGCTAATTTCATCGCTCACTGGAACCGAAAGGTTGTGTATTTCCTACGGTTTTTAAAATCAACATGCAAGAGAAACATTTGCCATTGTTTCACTTATTATGATAATTTAAAACAGCACAGGGTGTAAGTTGAGAGAACGTTATTTGGAGAAGGGGGGTTCCCTCGCTGGCGTGCTCATGGTGAAAGCTGAAATGTTCATGCTAAATTGCCTCGCGCGTTCTCTCATTTTCATTAAAATTCAATTTAACCCCCCACCCCCTCCCCCCTGGTGCTGTTTCAGTGTGTTTTAGCTGTCTACACACACCACGAGTCAGCATGAAAGAAAAAAAGTGATGGATAGCGTAGTGACCTGAAACTGGCAGAATATTTACTTTCCGTGGCTGCATTAAGAAAGCCTTACGAGACGGGTGCATTAAATCAGAGCACGTTTTACTCATTCTATGACTTAAAACTTTCATCATTAGCGGCTCATTAAAAAGTCACGGACTGATACACTGCCGTACGCGTTCGGACACGATGTGTGCTTTAGGATAATTTCTGAATTTCTCGTGTCTTTCAACGCATATGGTGTTTTCGTGTACATATTTAGTGGACACGCGTGCGGACCCGAGCTCCATATGCCTGTGCGACGTGTGCTTGTGTGTGTATGTGTGTGTATGTGGGTGGGTGGGTGTGTGGGTGGATGTGAGAGAGATAGAGAGAGAGAGAGAGAGAGAGAGAGAGGGAAAGAGAGAGAATCGATACCGGGAAGTAATTCTCCGAACGATAATCAGGAAAGTTAGCGCCATTCTGTATTCTCAGTAGTTCTAAGTGTGTTGGACAGCCAGAAGGCTCCAACGTTGCTAGTCGTTAGGGGGGCCTCACGGAGCGACGGCCTGCCAAGCTTGGCTGCCACTACACAAGCTCCAGAAATAAAATCCTGCTTGTTTACAAGTTACTGCGTTTGAAGACCGTTTGTCGTTTTCACTTAACGCTTTATTTTTTTTTAACAATTCCCCTAGTTGTCTGCGTCAGGTGTCGATAGCAGACTTTGTTTCTCGCTGTTTGGACTCCCACTGGTACTCACTGCGTGCAGCCCTAGCAATGTTTTCTGGCGCCGTTAAACAATAAATCACTAAACGGAAATGCAAACGTAACAGGACTACGGTAAAACGCAAAAACAGTTATAAAGAGAATGCTATAAATTATCCGCTACCAAAAAAAGTACTCATAGGCAGTTATCTATCAACAGAGAGAAAAAGACAAGCTTTAAGATTTTTTTTTGTCATGACTCAAGTTGACTAAACGACAGATCCCAGGTTTATTTGGCTAGATCCTCTGTAGCTGTAGATTTAATTGTCCGCGGCTCTTCGTTTCTGTTACATCTTTAATACGGTACTGGCCATTAAAACTGCTACACCACGAAGATGACGTGCTACAGACGCGAAATTTAACCGACAGGAAGAGGGTGCTGTGATATGCAAATGATTAGCTTTTCAGAGAATTCACACAAGGTTGGAGCCGGTGGCGACACCTACAGCGTGCTGACATGAGGAAAGTTTCCAACCCATTTCTCATACACAAATAGCAGTTGAACGGCGTTGCCTGGTGAAACGTTGTTGTGATGCCTCGTGTAAGGAGGAGAAATGCGTACCATCACGTTTCTGACTTTGATATAAGTCGAATCGTAGCCTATCACGATTGCGGTTTATCGTATCGCGACATTGCTGCTTACGTTGGGCGAGATCCAATGACTGTTAGCAGAATATGGAATTGGTGGGTTCAGGAGGGTAATACGGAACGCCGTGCTGGACCCCAACGGCCTAGTATCACTAGCAGTCGAGATGACAGGCATCTTATCCGCATGGCTGTAACGGATCGTGCAGCCACGTCTCGATCCATGAGTCAACAGATGGGGACGTTTGCAAGACAACAACCATCTGCACTAACAGTTTGCAGCAGCATGGACTATCAGCTTTTCTGGATACAGAAAATGTTTGACTGGTGCCCTGGCCAGCACATTCACCAGATCTCTCACCTATTGAAAACGTCTGGTCAATGGTAGTCGAGCAACTGGCTCGTCACAATACGCCAGTCACTACTCTTGATGAACTGTGGTATCGTGTTGAAGCTGCATGGGCAGCTGTACCTATACACGCACACGCCATCCAAGCTCTGTTTGACTCAATGCCCAAGCGTATCAAGGCAGTTATTACGGCCAGAGGTGGTCGTTCTGGGTACTGATTTCTCAGGATCTATGCACCCAAACTGGGTGAAAATGTAATCACATGTCAGTTTTAGTATAATATATTTGTCCAATGAATATCCGTTTATCATCTGCGTTTCTTCTTGGTGTAGCAATTTTAATGGTCAGTAGTGTATAATGAGCAAGTAGTAAGTCCCCTGCACCATATTGGTGGCCCCTTCGTACTTCATTTCATGCTTGTAGATGACGCGTTCAGAGACGGCTGATGTGTTGGCTGCTTTGCGGTTGTAACGCTTATCTTGTTTATATCTTTATTCAACAGTTCTTTGCCTTCTCCAGCATACGACGTGCCAGGGTATGCGGTATACCCGATTAACCCTAGCGTATCTTTTACAGAACATAGTTGACTTTTTAGTTATATCGGAGGTATCTCTATCCACACCCATCTGCATGCCACTGATTGAACTGTCTGCGGCTCTTAATTTCGATTACCTCCTGATCCAGAAATTCGTCATTTGCACCATATTGTTGGTGTCCACACCCAACTGTAGCACCCAACTGTCGCCGAACAGTGCCTTGCAGGCGACAATTTTCGAGATCAGTATATCCAAGAACGCAATAGAAGTTATAGTTGCGGACAATTTAGTCAAAAGGGACAGAGCTTTTAGCCCTGGTAAAGCACTGGATTGGCACTTAGTTTGCTTCAGTCATGTAGGAAAATTGTCTCATGCTCTCTGTCAGCTCCCAGTTAAATGCCTTTTAATGTAATCTTACTGCAACCTCTTGACTTAAAACTTTTATGGCCTGTCTGTTGGTTTAGAATTTCTGTTGCTTGTTTTATTCTTTAACGGCGCCATGAAACAGTCGCTCTGGCGGCACGCGGCTTTCGCTGGAATCCAAACGACGAGCAACGAAATACTGTAACTACGTCTAGTGCGTGGGAGAGAGTACGTCCCATTTAAGCCAGTCATCATTTATACTGCCCAACGCGGATAGGGATTTCGAAAACCTCAGACATTTGGGTCAAACCGTATCATTTTTCGGGACACATATACAGTCTGTCGACGATAGGTTGACCGTTTGCGTCGCGGGAAGGCGCGGTGCATGAAATCATTGAACTGTTGGCGGCTTCTCATTGCACTCAAACTATGGCGTCTAACAATGCTTGCCGCTGGTTGTCTGATATAAAACGAATTAAACCACCTACGAGCCTATTATCATATAGTGAATTTGAACTTTGTTTTGTTAAAATATATTTATTTCCTGTCAATAGAATATTTCCAGGCACCAAAAAATCGGGGTTTACCGCGTTCAGTTGTGTAAAAATATCTGGACGGCCCCGAACGCTCTCAAAACTAGGTAAAATCCTGGAAAGCCCGGAGACATGGCAGCTCTAGTTCCATTGTACCAGTTGTTAGGGCCTTCTCCCGTTTCAATCACGTATGCAGCGCGGGAAGAGTAATTATTTAAATGCGCCTATCCTTGCTGTAATTAGTCTAATATAGTCTTCGCCAATACGTATGGGGCTATAATATATTCGTAGTGTCATCAGTTAAACCTGAATCTAGAAACTTTCTAACTAGGTTTTCACGGGATAGTATAGGCCATCATAGGTAAATCACCTTTCGGAGAACTGTCCGTACAAATTAATAGCATAAACGTATGATGATGCAGATATCACGAGTGATTCGTGATGCCGGGTGCAGGCTCTTGTGAAGAAAAAGCTTCACAGTGCTTCACAGGCCTACATTGATTGTTATGCGCACCAGATGAATCTGATAATTCTTAAAGTCGTTTCGATTTAAAACACGCGAAATATGTTAGTTGCAAGATGACTGAGTCTCATCGTGTCATCTGAGGGCTAGCTCCAACGCACCACAGAAACGAACATAATTAGTAATTAGATTTAGTATGCACCTATTATTTGTGTGTCTAATGCCATGGACCATCTGTACGCACAGTCTAAATGGGTAGCTATATTTACATTGCCTAGACTTGCCAGATTCAAAAAGAAGTCCGGGTTTCCTAATTTTGTCATGGAGGGGTAGACGTCACACTCTACGTTTAGGCTACGACATATCTCCAAATAATAAACAAGGAAAACACAATATGGCGTTTTCCAAATCACAACCACATAGGGATTCATGCTTGTTGTGACAGTTCGGAGTTAAATTTTCTATTGAATTGACGACCTTTAGTATAGTCTTGAGTTATAATTTTTCTTCAGACTTACTTAAATTGAAAGGTTCAGAGAGCAAGGATATGACTTATCTCATTATTGCATTCATTTACTTGTTGCCTCAAAATTCTCTGTGGCAAACACTAAAACAATGGACACAAGACAAAGGAAATAGTTACTGGTTGGCGAGCCGCTGAGACGTTCGCTCTGTCGGGCCTAAGGCACTAGCTACTTTATATTATTTTGGCACCGTTCAGACGAAAATTTTCACACTTTCGTAGTTTTGGGCCGCAGTCATGTAATTTTTGTCTTAAAGGGAGGAAGCTTCACTTTATATCTCCTAATTTGGTGTTTATTTCTAGTGGATTAAAGGGAACAGCTCCGGCCTTCGCCCAACGACATAGGCAAACCTCCAAAAACATCGATCGTTGCTGCTGGTGTTGCCATCGTCGGTTGTTACTTTCACCATAGCTTCGCAAGTTGCTGTTGCTAACTGTCGCGCTATTTCAGGAGCTACCAATTTCTTGACGTGGTTTTGCAGCTCGCTTCCACCCGACCTGTCACCTTCGCGGCGTGGCGATTACTGTTCCGGTTGCTCCCGGCTTCCCCCTCCCCTCTCGGGTGGCTCGAGTGGGTTGTTTATATACCAAAGGTCCATACATGAGTCCAGTGTTGCCAAGGCTTGCTTGCGCGCCCCCCCTCCCCCCCATCCCACGCCCAACCCTGGCACTCAGGTCCACGTCTGCAAGCCCAATATAAACGTGTAGTCGCGGGCACGTTTTCGGCCCACATGGCTGCTTTCGGCGGCACTTAGAGCCCGGGAATTTAAAAAGAGATAAATGGCGCTTTACTTCTTCAAATTGGTTCAAATGGCTCTGAGCACTATGGGACTTAACTTCTGAGGTCATCAGACCATAGAACTTAGAACTACTTAAACCTAACCTAAGGATATCACATACATCCATGCCCGAGGCAGGATTCGAACCTGCGACCGTATCGGTCGCACGGTTCCAGACTGTAGCGCCTAGCCAGCCGGAGTGGTCGTGCGGTTCTAGGCGCTACAGTCTGGAGTCGAGCGACTGCTTCGGTCGCAGGTTCGAATCCTGCCTCGGGCATGGGTGTGTGTGATGTCCTTAGGTTAGTAAGGTTTAATTAGTTCTAAGTTCTAGGCGACTGATATTCTCAGACGTTAAGTCGCATCGTGCTCAGAGCCATTGAAACCATTTTTTTTGTAGCGCCTAGAACCGCTCGGCCACCCCGGCCGGCTTTACTTCTTATCTTGTATAGAAAGGTCAGAAAGCAAACACAGTTTAACAGAAGTAATCCCGGGTGTAGCGCAAAGGCGCAAACCTATACAGCAGCCGACCTGACCAATGCCAATGGAGATACTAAACAACTTAACTTCGTAGGAGGCAGCACACTATGTTGTCCACATATCACGCATTTGCTGTCGAGGACGACCCTACAAAAAGCAGCAGCGCTCAGAACTGCTGTCTTGATGTGTTAATGAGCTCTTTCGGAGAACCGCGACCAATATTCACGGCAGTGATCAAAGGTGTGGAAAAAAATATTTTGGGGTTTACAAAATTGTTAAGGCTTTCGTGGCCACTTGTTGACAAACTGCCTATTGGCTTCTGTCTCGGGTTCTTCGGCCGACGTTCATCTAATGATTTTTCTGACGTTTCGCCAGCACGAGTGGCTGGCATTGTCAAAGCTTCAGCACCGGCAATGGAGGGTGAAGCTTTGACAATGCCAGCCACTCGTGCTGGCGAAACGTCAGAAAAATCATTAGATGGACGTCGGCCGAAGAACCCGAGACAGAAGCCAATAGGCAGTTTGTCATTTTGGGGTTTGTGTTACAATCTTCATGTATGTGTTTCAGAGATCCATACGAATTGCAAAGCCTTATATTAACAGAAACATTAGCATATGGCAATAATTACGAGAAGTATGGAAGATGTTGGGGAGTTCCTCAGCCAAACAACCTGAAAATGTCGTTCGGCAGTTCTGAAATGCGCACCCTAGGGCGGCACTAAGAAGTATAACACGTTTCTACTTCAATCCGTGGTTTCTGATGTCGAAGTTTTTGTCACATCCCAGAGCTTGAGACTTTTGTATCTGACACGCATTTTCACTTGTGGAGAGACACATACGAATACTACTCACACTAAACAAGGATATGTATACAAGCAACTGACGACAGTGTAAGACGTCGTGGTCTCCTGACCTTCATTGCCTACATATTTCGCCCTCACAATCATGTTCCGCACATCAAGACGCTTCATTCGAACCCAAACTCGATAAGATAAAGTCAATGTTGTATGAATTCATGTAAACGATATGCAATTGACAAGTGAGCGCACCGTGGTTGAAATACCTAAGGCTGGTATGCACACATACATTCCAGACACGACGGTCACAGAGGCTTTTAGTTCGGGAGAGAGGCCGCACAGCGGGACGCCAGGCCCTTCAGAGGATGACCCAGCCCATGTCGTCCGGTGACCGCCTGTGTAGCGGACAGCGTGGGCCCGAGTGAAAAGGGGAATCGACCCCATGTTCGGTTTAAAAGCAAATTCCGCTACATTGTGTGGGAGCAGCCAGCCTACGCATTCTTTACACATAGCACGCAGTTTCCGAGTTTTTCACAGGGAGACAGCAAACGCCAAACGCCAAAGCTACAAGCTTCCGGATTGGTCGCCTTAAACTAAACGTCATTCTCCCGTATTAGAAGAGCAATGCTGATTGGCAGACGATATTTCTGACGCCTTGAGCTGAAGGAATAATGGAAGAGACCGAAAGATATACCCCTTCACATCTGGCGTGGAGAGGGGCCGTACTGTTGTCGCTCTTGGAGCGAGAACACGTAACGAGGGCGTGCGCACTCGTACGTGTACTCGAAAGAGCGAGGAAGAAGTCTCTCCTCAGTACTTCGCTGGGAGAGCACCACTGTTGAGAGCGAATCGAAGTGCTACTCTATATTGAATAAGCGTTGTTCACTGTGTTGGCCGACACACTTATTGTGCAGTGTGAACGGACAGAGTTATAGTTAAACGCCTGCGAGCGAATTTTGAGTGGCATCGTGGTGGACTGGTTATCTGACCGGTGTACCACGCCAATAGTTAGACTAGGGGCGAATAGGAATCCTTGACTTCATCAAGGCATAGGGAGAGTTTGATTGGCAAAGGCCAATCCAGATAGAACGAGAGTTATCTTATTTGTCATCAGCGAGTGGCACAGACAGCAGTCATCGCAGCTTACGGTAATGTGCACTACAGCTATTGCGAGCCCCATATTTCCTCCACAACAGTACACTTCACTGCATTTCACACGCGACAGTCTCGACCGTACCTATCAACATTCTAAAGGATAATTATTCAAATTGAGTAGGCGTGCCTCTCAGCCATTCTGCCAAGGCAACAAGCATCTTTGTATAGAAATTTCATTAGCGAATCCTATCCTTGAAAGGTAACTTCACATTGCAAAAAGAAACAGGATATAACTTGTTCAATTCATAACTAAAAGTGTCATTGTGATTTCTCAGAATTTTTGCAAAATAAATAATAACTTTCGTTAGTTTCATGTTTTTCTTACACTAACTAGCATTACTCCAGTACCCAAATAACCCACTAGTTAAGTAAGAATTTTTGTGAATTTTTGTGTCATTTCCTTACAGCGGACGACTACAGAAGATATTTATTGCCGAAAGTTTTTCAGGCATTTCCTTTTGGAACGTTAGGAGCGTCTGTCTGACTTCTGTAGTAGTGTGGGGGTAGAAATTGCATCTTGCAGGAGCCACAGGGTAAAGGGTACATCTCAGATTAATCCGTTGCGCAGAATAACAGAATAATAGATCAACCCCACACCTCAGAACAGTATTGGTGGCTTTAGATACCATAGCAGAGGAATGACATACACATATTTTCCTGACAGGTAAATGTCTCGACAGTAATGAATATCGCAGCAGATCGTAGCTGGTAGGAGAAAGGGGCACAAGTAAGAGTGTGGGTGGACTGGTGCTTACCGGGAGGTGGGGCTGAGCGCGGGGCTGAAGAGCGAGTTGGCGGAGTAGGGCGGCGGCCCCGAGGACGAGCCTCCGGTGAGCAGCGGCTCCAGCGGCGACACCCACATGTCCTCCAGCGGGATGCGGCCGCGAGACTCCACCAGGCCCGGCGTCGACTGGCTGCGCCCCATCGCCGCTGCAAAACCAACACCGCCGCAGTGAGGCTGCCGTCTGCCGGCGAGTGACAGTCACAGTGCTTAACAAGTTACACACAGCAGCAGGGGACCTGGAGGCGTACAGCATCTAGGTACTCAGAGTGAACGCGCGGATTTCATTTACTGCACCACTAGAAGCATCTCTAGCTCTACTGTTGCCTCATTCCCCTGACTAAATAACTAAAATATCTTGGACTAACACTCGATCAAAAATTAATGTGGAGCTATCAGTTGCTAATTATCCAAGAGTATCTCCACAATAGACTACAAGTACTACGAGGTGCATTCAAGTTCTAAGGCCTCCGATTTTTTTTCTAATTAACTACTCACCCGAAATCGATGAAACTGGCGTTAATTCTCGACGTAATCGCCCTGCAGACGTACACATTTTTCACAACGCTGACGCCATGATTCCATGGCAGCGGCGAAGGCTTCTTTAGGAGTCTGTTTTGACCACTGGAACATCGCTGAGGCAATAGCAGCACGGCTGGTGAATGTGCGGCCACGGAGAGTGTCTTTCATTGTTGGAAAAAGCCAGGTCAGGTGAGTAGGGAGAATGAGGAATCACTTCAAAGTTGTTATCACGAAGAAACTGTTGCGTAACGTTAGCTCTATGTGCGGGTGCGTTGTCTTGGTGAAACAGCACAACCCTTCCCGGACGTTTTTGTTGCAGTGTAGGAAGGAATTTGTTCTTCAAAACATTTACGTAGGATGCACCTGTTACCATAGTGCCCTTTGGAACGCAATGGGTAAGGATTACGCCCTCGCTGTCCCAGAACATGGACACCATCATTTTTTCAGCACTGGCGGTTACCCGAAATTTTTTTGGTGGTGCTGAATCTGTGCTTCCATTGAGCTGACTGGCGCTTTGTTTCTGGATTGAAAAATGGCATCCACATCTCATCCATTGTCACAACCGACGAAAAGAAAGTCCCATTCATGCTGTCGTTGTGCGTCAACATTGCTTGGCAACATGCCACACGGGCAGCCATGTGGTCGTCTGTCAGCATTCGTGGCACCCACCTGGATGACACTTTTCGCATTTTCAGGTCGTCATGCAGGATTGTGTGCACAGAACCCACAGAAATGCCAACTCTGGAGGCGATCTGTTCAACAGTCATTCGGCGATCCCCCAAAACAATTCCCTCCACTTTCTCGATCATGTCGTCAGACCGGCTTGTGCGAGCCCGAGGTTGTTTCGGTTTGTTGTCACACGATGTTCTGCCTTCATTAAACTGTCGCACCCACGAACGCACTTTCGACACATCCATAACTCCATCACCACATGTCTCCTTCAACTGTCGATGAATTTCAATTGGTTTCACACCACGCAAATTCAGAAAACGAATGATTGCACGCTGTTCAAATAAGGCAAACGTCACCATTTTAAGTATTTAAAACAGTTCTCATTCTCGCCGCTGGCGGCAAAATTCCATCTGCCGTACGGTGCTGCCATCTCTGGGACGTATTGACAATGAACGCGGCCTCATTTTAAAACATTGCGCATGTTTCTATCTCTTTCCAGTCCGGAGAAAAAAAATCGGAGGCCTTAGAACTTGAATGCACCTCCTAGAACAACTAACTGACCGAAAACGGGTATTAAATCCCACGATCATAATCCACACACATTAAAACTTCATCCACCCCATTCTTAGCTATGTAAATGTGTAAGTAGGCTGTTTAGGTTTTTATGTTGGTAACGCCACGTAGCGCTCTATATGAAAATCAGTGACTGTGCTGTGTGCAGTCTGTGGCTGGTTTGCATTGTTGGAATTTGCTATTGTAGTGTTGGGCAGTTGGCTGTTAACAGCGCGTAGTGTTGCGCAGTTGGAGGTGAGCCGCCAGCAGTGGTGGATGTGGGGAGAGAGATAGCAGAATTTTGTGAGCGACCGATATGGAGGTGTGTCCATCAGAAAGAGTAAATTTGTAATACTGGATATCATGAACATAATGACTTTTGAACACTATTAAGGTAAATACATTGCTTGTTCTCTATCAAAATCTTTCATTTGCTAAGAATGCCTATCAGTAGTTAGTGTCTTCAGTAGTTAGAATCTTTTATTTAGCTGGCAGTATTGGCACTCGCTGTATTGCAGTAGTTCGAGTAACGAAGATTTTTGTGAGGTAAGTGATTCATGAAAGGTACAGGTTATTGTTAGTCAGAGCCATTTTTTTGTAGGGATTGTTGAAAGTCAAATTGCGTTGCGCTAAAAATATTGTGTGTCAGTTTAGTGATGATCGGAATAAGTAAAGAGAGAAATGTCTGAGTACATTCAGTTTTGCTCAGCTGTTTGAAAATCAAATAACGTAAGAGGTTTATCAGCACAGTAATTCAATAATTTTTCAAAGGGGACGTTTCAAATGTAGAACGGACTTCTGCTCCTCCCAAATTTTATCAATCGCTGAACGACATGCACTCTACCTCGCATTCCATTTCTGACTATCTTCTTCCAACAGTGTCCAGTACCAGATCAGAAAATCCCCACACCACCTCAAACTCTTCGACACATTCAAATTTATTACACCTTCCTTGAAGTAGAGTCCAGACACCCTATTGTTTTCTCCATCCTTGAGAATCCTGTCCAGCTGTTGCGTCTGTATCACCACATCATACCTTCCCTCCACCTCCAAACTCTCCATCTCCATTTCCAGAGTAATTACAGCTGCCTTACCCTGCCAGATCATGAACTCATTCCCAAAATCTACACTTCTTTCCAACTTCTGTTCTACACATCCCATCCCAAAAGAACATTACAACCCAGCTATTCCTTTTCTAACCATTATTTTACTCACGAGGATATAAGATGAACATCAACAAAAGCAAAATGAGGATAATGGAATGTAGTCGAGTTAACTCGGGTGATGCTGAGGGAATTAGATTAGGAAATGAGACACTTAAAGTAGTAAAGGAGTTCAGCTATTTGGGGAGCAAAATAACTGATGATGGTCGAAGTAGAGAGGATATAAAATGTAAACTGGCAATGGCAAGGAAAGCGTTTCTGAAGAAGAGAGTATAGATTTAAGTGTCAGGAAGTCGTTTCTAAAAGTATTTGTATGGAGTGTAGCCATGTATGGCAGTGAAACATGGACGATAAATAGTTTGGAAAAGAAGAGAATAGAATGTGGTATTACAGAAGATTGCTGAAGATTAGATGGGTGGATCAAATAACTAATGAGGAGGTATTGAATAGACTTGGGGAGAAGAGGAGTTTGTGGCACAACTTGACTAGAAGAAGGGATCGGTTGGTAGGACATATTCTGAGGTATCAAGGGATCACCAATTTAGTATTGGAGGGCAGTGTTGAGGGTAAAAATCGTAGAGGGAGACACAGAGATGAATACACTAAGCAAGTTCAGAACGCTGTAGGCTGCAGTACGAACTGGGAGATGAAGCAGCTTGCACAGGATAGAGTAGCATGGAGAGCTGCATCAAACCAGTCTCACGACTGAAGACCACAATAACAACAACATTTACCCATCTAACATCTACATCCCGTCTAACAGCTCCTTATCCCATAGACACCCCACATTTCCATATAACCTTCTCTACAATACTTCCAACACCATAATCCCTTTTCATAATTCCCAGAAGCCTCCATCACATCATCGTTGTAATGAAAGCAATCTACATGACATCAACACCATCTTGTCTTATACATCATCATCTATTTAATACTCTTGAATTATTCTATATTAAGATTAAAATCCATGTAAACAGTTGGTCGACGAGCGGCAGTTTGCTCGCTGGCAGCCCATCCCATTCGTACTAATGCAGACCACCGTTAAAAATATAATCACCTCATCACTATCCTTATACCTAATGACGTCAGACGAAGTTATGTGAACATCTTATTTCCAGAGAATCTTTTCTGACATCAGCAACACAATTAACTTATCTTTCGTTTGATATCGTCTTAAAAAACGTTTGGGAGTGTTTTGAAGCGTCAGTCACTTTGGCATCGTTCTGAGACTGCGTTGGCCTATCAGCCGTACACAGTTCTAATGGCTGCAAATTATCGATGGCACCGTCGATAATCTACTTGCGATACCTAGAGCTACGGTACTATTTCTACTGTCATGATAACACACACAGTTCATGGAAAAATTGTGGCCATCAAACACGGCAAACGAAGAGAATTAAAGATACTGGTCGATGTAGAAAGACCGGAAGAGGGCCGATGAACTTAATACGCGTCTAGAAACACTGTCTACCAAAACATTACCATGAAAACTGGACAAACCATTCACGGTAGAGCTCTTAATGTCATTCTCTAGTAAACTATATGAACGAAAAGAAGAGACTTATTTTTCATAAGGAGCACATACGTCAGTACTGCCGATTAATATGAACATGAAACGTTAAATTTTTGTACTTTCTGCTACAGCAACACGAGTTCCTGTTTGGAGATCGATACGGAAAACATAAGATTCTGAATGTCGTACTTAAATCATCTTGATTTCCGTGCTTGGGGAAAAGGGAAACTAAAATGGCAAAATCATTCATTGAAAGACGCTGTTATTTATTTTTTTATCCATGAAAGTTCTAGCATATTATGTGGCATCTTCAGTAGCGTAACATATAATTTGTCTGTGTTATACGAAACTAGGAACATTCTGGGGTGGACAGCTGAGTTCAGAAATGTTGAAACATTTGATCAAGCAGCATTGGTATTTGTGTTTACCCCAAAAAGGGAAGGACTACAGCAAGCTAAATAAGTTCAAATATACAAGAATTACGTACAGAAAAAAAATCGACAGGTCTGTAGAGGTGTACGTCCTATTACCCTGACGTCCAAGACAGCAATTTTTGAATAAGACTAATATACAAATCATAAACTAACCGAAGATAACATGAGGCTTCAGCATCAATGGATGAAGGCCTAATAAATCAACAGAGTATTACAAAAGGTGAAATTACTTCACCAATGTATCTAATTTGTCGTTTTCCAACTATCAAGCATCGTGTATGTCATATCCATAAATGTCATGTACTAGTTTGGTACTATATGTGTTTTGGGTTCTAATAGGCCAAGAAGGTGATGACATGTGTCTTAACAGCCACTACACTGCCTTTAATATATGGTTAATCATATTTCGCATATAAACATCAGTCATACGTGGCGAAGTCAATGAAAGGAATGTCAACAACTGGGATGGAAAAAAGTAACTGTGATATGTGTAGAGATTGGACTCCCTGATCTGCTGATAGTTAAGTGACCGTATCGGATTGTGCCTTCATCAGCTGCAGTAAATAAGCTGGAATTGTTTTTACACGGACTATAGGTGCCAGCTACTGGTAAGGTGAGGTTGCTGTACTGTTACCGCTGATACAATGTGGATTGCAGTTGTACACGTCTGAATTAATAACGGAGAGTCATATTTAATGATCAGAATAGTCTCAAATAAATTTTACTTGTGCGTGTGAAGAATATTGTTGTCCCTACTGATTGTCGTGTTTTTTCTGTTGCTGGATCAGTATTTCAATAATTGATGCCAATAACGGCTATAAGTACTGCATTGTTAGTCAATAACTGCATCAGGATATTCAGTAGAAAACGTATTTAAGTAATATTCCTGATTGCAGCTTTTAGTGTAGTTTACTTCGGGTGTATACATCCACAATGAACAGCAGCAGCCAGTTAACTAGTATTTGTTGAATTTGTTGTTTGTATTAATTCCACGGTAAAATTATTAGTGGAAGGTACGTGTACTCCTGAGTGAAATAAGCATACTGATACGAATGAGTGCGTAAATGTACCACTTTAACTTCAACTTTTATGTCATTGACTTGCGTGCTGTTAAATCTTTGTCGCTGTGGAGCTACGTCTACATCTACATCTACATCTACATCTACATCCATACTCCGCAAGCCACCTGACGGTGTGTGGCGGAGGGTTCCTTTAGTACCTCTATCGGTTCTCCCCTCTATTCCAGTCTCGTGTTGTTCGTGGAACGAAAGATTGTCGGTATGCCTCTGTGTGGGCTCTAATCTCTATGATTCTATCCTCATGGTCTCTTCGCGAGATATACGTAGGAGGGAGCGATATACTGCTTGACACCTCGGTGAAGGTATGTTCTCGAAACTTCAACAAAAGCCCGTACCGAGCTACTGAGCGTCTCTCTTGCAGAGTCTTCCACTGGAGTTTACCTATCATCTCTGTAACGCTTTCGCGATTACTGAATGATCCTGTAACGAAGCGCTCTGCTGTCCGTAGGATCTTCTCTATCTCCTCCGTCGACCCTACCTGGTACGGATCCCACACCGGTGAGCAGTATTCAAGCAGTGGGCGAACAAGTGTACTGTAATCTACTTCCTTTGTTTTCGGACTGCATTTCCTTAGGATTCTTCGAATGAATCTCAGTCTGGCATCTGCTTTACCGACGATTAATTTTATACGATCATTCCGTTTTAAATCACTGCTAATGCCTACTCCCAGATAATTTATGGAATTAACTGCTTCCTGTTGCTGACCTGCTATATTGTAGCTAAATGATAAAGGATCTTTCCTTCTATGTATTCGCAGCATATTACACTTGTGTGCATTGAGATTCAATTGCCAATCCCTGCACCATGCGTCAGTTCGTTGCAGATAATCCTGCATTTCAGTACAATTTTCCATTGTTACAACCTCTCGATACACCACAGCATCATCTGCAAAAAGCCTCAGTGAACTTCCGATGTCATCCACAAGGTCATTTATCTATATTGTGAATAGCAACGGTTCTATGACACTACCCTGCGGCACACCTGAAATCACTCTTATTTCGGAAGACTTCTCTCCATTGAGAATGACATGCTGCGTTCTGTTATCTGGTTAGTATATAGCTTTCGTATATGAATATTGTTGACCATTTAGAAGTAAGGGGACACTCTACTTAGGTTTTCAAACGGCTGTCGTGGCAATTGAAGTATCCGATTGTACTATAGTAAATCTCTGTATCTGTCCAATATCCACTCAGATGTTGTATCAACTGACTATACAGTACAGGTTGTCAGCTATTTCATTGAATTTTCGTGATAGCGTACTTCACTGTAGTGCCAGTTTATGTTTTGCCCCGTAGGGACCAGCGAGCGATGCCAGGATCAGGCGGCCTTAAACCTTCGCCCCGAACGACTCAAGTCACGGTATAGAAGGACGACGGTCATAAATCTAGCTAATACTGTAGTTACGCGTGGCATCATACTTGCTCGTACCTTACGGCAGCCGAATAAGAAATGAGATCGTACACACAATGAAATTGTACCGTATATTTTGCGTCTACGCGTAAAATTATCTACGACGAGGCTCCGAACCGGCTCACTGCGGACACTCTCCCCTCCTTCGACCCGCTCAATCATCGGCAAGGAAGGCCGCTCGATTCATCACGGCTATGACACGTATCGTTCCCCAGAGCTGAAGACTTGTAAGATTTCCCGGAGCCAATACGCTGGCACAACACGGAAGACGCCCGAGGCTCGCGCGGCAGTTCACTGCGCACGCGCAGTCTGCGGCCGCTGCGCCACCTGCTCCTCCCCCCCCCCCCCCACCCTCACCCCCTGCACCCACTGTTTCGCGCAGTTCCCTCCGCGCGCCCCGGCAGTTACTGTGTTGTCGGAAACGCGCGCACGCCGCAGCGTTCATCCATCACCCACCCTAACGATCGGTGTGACAGCCGCCGTAATGCGTTCGGGGCGATCTATTATCCCAGAATCCTGGAATCACTCTTGAGGCTCCAGCAGTGACAGTCAAACAGCTGCTATCGCCGGCCAGCAGAAAGTAACCGGCCGATACTTATTACACGGCAGAAACGTTCGAAATGCATCCTCTGCTTTCGTCGCGATTTCCCTTATAACTGTGCACCGTCTCTAGGGATGGTAACATGTGCTGGAGGAAGGTTAAAGTATTCGTCAATACGTACGTGAGATGTATAACAATCGTGAAAACTGACATAGATGACCGTCTATGGTAATAGAAGCAAACTCGTTCCATTAAACATGGGTGTGGTTATGAACTTCCACTGACTTCAGCACGAAATATTGCCCAAGGTACTACAAACATATTTGGAATGCTAACTTTTCGATTAAATCCCCATCTAATTGGCCTCTAATTTCACCCATGGAACGTGTTTTGGGAATGGGGTTGATGCGTGATTGGCAAAAGGTGACATCTAATGCACCAACATGGTCTAAAATGGATAGATCGTGCAGGTCCTGTATCCTGGCATTCAACATCACTGATCTCAGTCCTATGGACTCTTCTGTTAGGGGTCATTTCAAAAGTGAAACATACAACAGTTTCGCCGACACTGGACGTCGTATGAAAGAAGGGATGAGCAGTACTTGTTTTGGCCGACTCCATCTACAAACAGCAAAATCGAAATTGTAAATATGTGGCGAACCGTCAGAGATAATGCACCTGACAATTCTCAGGAAGGACAGCCGGTACATTCTGCAGTACAATGTGAAGTCTATGATGAAGACTGCTTTGTGCCAAAGTTAGTTATTCCACGTGCTATTCCATTCTCGGATAAGCGAGGGATATGTTTCAGTATGAGCTCCAATTTCTCTTATCTTAATCTCATGATCGTTACGCAACGTACACTGATGAGGCAAAACGTTATAACCACTGCCCAGCCGGCCGGTGTGGCCGAGCGGTTCTAGGCGCTTCAGTCTGGAACCGCGCGACCGCTACTGTAGCAGGTTCGAATCCTGCCTCGAGCACGGATGTGTGTGATGTCCTTAGGTTAGTTAGGTTTAAGTAGCTCTAAGTTATAGGGGACTGATGACCTCAGATGTTAAGCCCCATAGCGCTAAGAGCCATTTGAACCATTTTAACGTGACGCAGTAAGGAAAGAATGTAAGTGGAAGAGAGGCGAATGGGTAGTCACTATAATGAAGATACGGGTCGCAGATGCGGAAATCCACGGATATAAGTGGTTTTGGCAAAGGGCACATTGCTGTGGCGCTGCGGCTGGGAACGAGAATCTCTGAAACGACGAAGCTGGTCGCCTGTAGGCGTACTGCTGTCGTGACCACATATGGAAAATGATTGAAGGATGGTGAAATAACGAGCGGGCCATATGGCAAAACGTAGAGATCGAAGGATTCACCAGTGTGTAATCCAGGATAGGCAGCGATCTGTGGTAGATCTGATGACGGAGTATAGCGCTGGTGAAGGCGTAAGTGTTTCGGAGCACACCGTTCAAAGGCCATTGCTAAACATGGAGTTCCACATCACACGATCCCTATGTGTTCCTGTGTTGACCCACGATGTCGTGGACACAGATTCACTGAGTTTTCATCGTGGATCAATACAAACGTGTCGCCTATCTAATGAATTGTTGTTACACCAAGTCGATGGTTAGGTACTTTGACGTTGTCACCCTGGCGAATGGCTGCACGAAACATGCACCGCGTCACAGACGCAGGCCGGCGAGGGCAGAATTATGCTACAGGGTACACTGAGTTGGGATTCCTTGGGATCTGTGGTGGTAATCGAAGGCATCGTGACAGCTGTGATCTACGTGAACAATATTGCGGACCACCTGCATCGCTTCATGCTTGAAGTCTCCCCCTTTGGCGAGAACATCTTCCAGCAGGATATTTGTCCATGTTTCAAGGTCACAATCTTGCTGCGTGCCTGTAGGCTACGTGCCTGTAGACCACCATCCGATAATTTTCGGGAATGGTTTGACCTGTGCAGAGACATCTGGTTCAACATACTTCTGGAATCCTATCAACGATTTGTAGAATCCGTGCCAAACAGAGTCTTCGTTGTACTGTATTTGAAAAGAGGAACAATAGCCAATTAAACAGGTGGTCAAAATGTTTGGGCTCATCAGTACGATGGTAGCTGTCGGATTGTTGCCCATTGTACCTCGATTACCAGTTAACCAAACGTATAATCTCCGGTACGTTACCAAACTCTCAATCATTTCTTAGTCACATTTCCTCCTAGTTTTCCCTTTTTCTGCATGCCTACTACAGCAGAAAGCAACATGAACTACTTTATCTGTACACGTTTGAGATAGACGATTCTACTGAAGAGAAATTAATGGCCAGAGTAGATGTTGGTGATGAGTATAACTGGTCGTGAAGAGCTCACTACATTAAAGGAATACCACCAATGGTTGATGGTATTGACAGCGGCATTAGACTGTCTGCCGATGATGGTGTAGTCTACAGGAAAGTAGTATCACACTAGAGTTGTGAATAAATCAGTGAGGATTTTCAGAAAATAAATGCGTGGTGTAATCACTGGCAGTTATCTCTCAATATTAGTAAGTGTAACCTACTGCGTATAACAAGGCGAAAATCCCCATTAATGTATGAGTACAAAATAAATGATCAGTCTTTGGAAGCGGTAACATCTGTCAAGTATCTGGCTGTGACTATTTGAAATGATCTCAAATGGAATGATCAGATTAGACAAGTAACGGGCAAGGCGAACTCTAGATTGCTGTTTATTGGTAGAATCCTGAAGCGATGCAGTCCTTCAACAAAGGAAATTGCTTGCAATACGTTAGTTCGTCCAGTCTTAGAGTATTGTTCGTCTGTATGGGACACTTACCAGTTGGGTCTGATTCAAGAGATTGAGAAGGTCCAAAGAAGATTCAAAATGGTTCAAATGGCTCTGACCACTATGGGACTTTACATCTGTGGTCATCAGTCCCCTAGAACTTAGAACTACTTAAACCTAACTAACCTACGGACATCACACACATCCATGCCCGAGGCAGGATTCGAACCTGCGACCGTAGCAGTCGCGCGGTTCCGGACTGAGCGTCTAGAACCGCTAGACCACCGCGGCCGGCCTCCAAAGAAGAGCGGCAAGATTTGTGAAGTACATTTAGCCATCGCGAGAGCGTTACAAATCTCATAGAAAGTTTGAAGTGGGACACATTTGCAGATAGACGACGCGCTAAACAGAAGGGGCTGCTCACTAAATTCCGAAATCCGATCTTCGCCGAGGATGTAGAGCATATATTATTACCACCAACTTTCACATCTCGCAATGATCACCGTTCAAAGATAAAGGAAATTAGAAATTAGAGCTCGTACTGAGGCGTTCAGACAGTCGCTTTTCCCTCGCCCGATCCGCGAGTGGAAAAGAGGGGGGGAATATGACTTTGGCGCGAATTGTGCCCTCCGCCACACACCGCTTGGTGGCTAGTGGAGTATATATGAAGGGCTTATTTCACTAGTGGTACAAGTCCGTTTTTGTTCATTGTGCGATACAGAGTCCTAAAGTTAAATGAGCGCTGAAAAATCTGCAGTTGAGATGCCAGAAATATTCAAGCATATGGATTCCTGCTAGAGATGAACCTTTCTTTCCTTTTGTTTGGATCATTAATTTCAGAAGCATTTTAGGCAGAAAAGAAGAGGTAATGCACTTGTACCGCTATTGAAATAAGCCCTTCATATGTAAATGTACTCTAGTACTCGTTGCGGTCGTCTTCGCCGATACTGTTAATGTGGGACTGTCGCTTGGTTGTTGTTTACACGCATTGCGGGATTCGCCGGTATCAATCAGTCTTCCAGGACACGACGGAACAGTGTGCAGACCATATGGCTAATGTTATCTGTTCACTGCCCACCCCATGTGTCAGCATGATGAACGTGCGACGTTAGAAGAGATGATGTACATTAGACGTGATTGATAAAGATTGATTCTCGCTGCTAGTCAAGGGAAAGTTACTGAACTGAAGGGAATGTCACCCTCAAACTGCGGTGTGTTCACACTGACTGGGACGTCAATATAACATCACAGGGTGGCTTAACCCAGCATAAATAGTGAAAGTGAGATTATGAGATACCTTCCACTGGTAAAAAGTCGCAGAATACTTCAGAGGTGGTGGGTTGAATGAATCGTATTAGACATTACTAAATGAACTAGAGACGATATCAGAATTTAGTAACGGGCAAAGAAAAATTCATAACCGATTTTCTTGAAGAAGACTGTATGCTAACTTTTTCACTCTGCAGAGAAGTGAGAGAATAGGATAAGTGTAGTCCAAATATCACAAAACATTAACATATATGTAATCGAGAAGATAGATATTAAAGGAAATCCATAGCGCCTTTTCACAATATTTATTTGTGTTGTTTCCTTTTTAAGCACTAAATAACTATAAGACAACTGTATTTTTCTCCTTCACTGTTAAAAAGTTTATTTTTTAAAGAAAGTTGTTTCATTTACTTATGTTCCTCTTATTTAATCATAGTGTAGTTGTTTCTTTGACAAGGTATATTAAAAGGTAAATAATCTTTTGTCAGGTATGTGGGCACTTTTTGTGTAAAATAATTCAGATCCTCGTGGAATCACAAAAACAAAATAAATAACAAGAGGAAGGGCTTATTGCGTGTTGCTGTTAATACTGCATAACAACATACTACTGAAACTATTTTCATGTGTACTAAGGAATCCTACTGTTATATCCTAGCCAGTAATGCCACCCGAGCCCGCTGCCAAAAGGTTGGCAGCATCAAAGTCCGGACGCCGTCCGCATAAGCAGCGCCAGCGAGACAGGAAATCGCCGCAAGTCTGCGCGCGCCACCGCTGGCTTCTGGTTTCTTAAGCGCTGGAGTCGCGAGCGCTAGGACAGTTCTGTATTCACCGCTCAGTTGTATACTCGCCACCGAATTGTGTACTTGCTAGTCAGTTGTGTGTTCATCGCAGCAGATTTGTTGTTTGTCGTCAGCCGACGCTGACCTAGCCGCTCCGACTCGAACTAGACAGATTTCTGTAGACACGGAGTCCACTACTGTGTTTCTGTATCTTCGTTAATAAAGATAAGTACCGACTTTTATTTAATCAGAGTGTTTGGGTTTTCATCTTTCTGTTCACTGTTCCAGCGGACCGGTCGGCCCGCTATTAAAAGTGTGGCGGTGACTTCGTAAGCCGTTTCTACAGCGAACTGTTTGTCGCTACGAACGCCGCCACAAAACCTACAAGGACCTTCAATGAACGTAAACGGTAGTGAAACAACAACATTTTTTGGTAGCCGCAGAGGCTGTATTTTATATGTACCTCAAAATAAAAGAACGATAAGAAGACACAAAGTACCTAATCTAGTACTGTAAAATGAGAATGTTGGAGAATGTTTTACTCTTGCATATTATACCATTTCTGGAGACCAGAATCTCTTCTGTAGGAATCAGCATGGTTCCGAACACAACGTTCTTTTGTGAAATGCAGCTCACTCTGTTCTTCCACTAGATCCAGAAAGACCCTACGTAGATGCGGTGTTCCTTGACTTGACGGAGGCGTTCAGTACAGTAGTGCACTGCTAGCTAATGAACAAAAAACGAGCACACGGCACACGAGACCAACTGTGTGACTTCGCTGTAGAATTTTTAGCCAACAGAACACGGCAGGTCATTCTAAACGGAGACAAGTCTTCAGACGTTAAAGTAATGACGGCCGAGCCCCAGGCGTGTTATACGAGCATTATTTTTTACAATATACACTCACGGAAATTGAAATAAGAACACCGTGAATTCATTGTCCCAGGAAGGGGAAACTTTATTGACACATTCCTGGGGTCAGATACATCACATGATCACACTGACAGAACCACAGGCACATAGACACAGGCAACAGAGCATGCACAATGTCGGCACTAGTACAGTGTATATCCACCTTTCGCAGCAATGCAGGCTGCTATTCTCCCATGGAGACGATCGTAGAGATGCTGGATGTAGTCCTGTGGAACGGCTTGCCATGCCATTTCCACCTGGCGCCTCAGTTGGACCAGCGTTCGTGCTGGACGTGCAGACCGCGTGAGACGACGCTTCATCCAGTGCCAAACATGCTCAATGGGGGACAGATCCGGAGATCTTGCTGGCCAGGGTAGTTGACTTACACCTTCTAGAGCACGTTGGGTGGCACGGGATACATGCGGACGTGCATTGTCCTGTTGGAACAGCAAGTTCCCTTGCCGGTCTAGGAATGGTAGAACGATGGGTTCGATGACGGTTTGGATGTACCGTGCACTATTCAGTGTCCCCTCGACGATCACCAGTGGTGTACGGCCAGTGTAGGAGATCGCTCCCCACACCATGATGCCGGGTGTTGGCCCTGTGTGCCTCGGTCGTATGCAGTCCTGATTGTGGCGCTCACCTGCACGGCGCCAAACACGCATACGACCATCATTGGCACCAAGGCAGAAGCGACTCTCATCGCTGAAGACGACACGTGCCCATTCGTCCCTCCATTCACGCCTGTCGCGACACCACTGGAGGCGGGCTGCACGATGTTGGGGAGTGAGCGGAAGACGGCCTAACGGTGTGTGGGACCGTAGCCCAGCTTCATGGAGACGGTTGCGAATGGTCCTCGCCGATACCCCAGGGGCAACAGTGTCCCTAATTTGCTGGGAAGTGGCGGTGCGGTCCCCTACGGCACTGCGTAGGATCCTACGGTCTTGGCGTGCATCCGTGCGTCGCTGCGGTCCGGTGCCAGGTCGACGGGCACGTGCACTGTGGTGTCACAGCCAGACACCACACGTCCTAGGTGGTAGCTTAAATCGGCCGCGGTCCTGTAGTACATGTCGGACCCGCGTGTCGCCACTGTGTGATCGCAAACCTAGCGCCACCACAAGGCAGGTCTCGAGAGACTGACTCGAACTCAGCCCAGTTGTGCGGACGACAGAGCTAGCGACTAGACGTACGAAGCCTTTCTCTCTCATTAGCCGAGAGACAGAATAGCCTTCAGCTAAGTTAATGGCTACGAACTAGCAAGGCGCCATTAGCCTTACAGTGATTGTAATTAAAGTCTCCTTTGTGCGATGTACCACAATCATTGATTAAAGATAAGTATTATACCAGCTACGTACTTTTCTTCATAGCATTAATTACGTATCCTGTTCCAGTACTTCACGCCCGTCTGCGTTAGTCTAGCGTGCCTTTTAAGCCACCTCTATCTACAAGGTGTTGGCCCAGCTGCCGACACATCATGCACCATCCGCCGACCACTGGCGACAACATCGATGTACTGTGGAGACCTCGCGCCCCACGTGTTGAGCAATTCGGCGGTACGTCCACCCGGCCTCCCGCATGCCCACTATACGCCCTCGCTCAAAGTCCGTCAACTGCACATACGGTTCACGTCCACGCTGTCGCGGCATGCTACCAGTGTTAAAGACTGCGATGGAGCTCCGTATGCCACGGCAAACTGGCTGACACTGACGGCGGCGGAGCACAAATGCTGCGCAGCTAGCGCCATTCGACGGCCAACACCGCGGTTCCTGGTGTGTCCGCTGTGCCGTGCGTGTGATCATTGCTTGTACAGCCCTCTCGCAGTGTCCGGAGCAAGTATGGTGGGTCTGACACACCGGTGTCAATGTGTTCTTTTTTCCATTTCCAGGAGTGTATATAAAAGACGTAGTAGATAACGTCAGATGTTTTATGTGGCTTTTCGCAGATGGTGCTGTTGTACACAAAGAAATCGCCACACTAGAAAACTGTAGCGAAATGCAGAGGATCGAGCCTAGGTGCAGGAAGAGGCAGTTGACCCTCAAGATGAACAAGCATAACATTATGCGAATACGTAGGCAAAAAGACCCTTTACTGTATGATTACACGATTGCAGAACAATCACTGGAAGCAGATACTTACATAAAATAGCTAGGAGTACGTGTACGGAGTGATCTGATGTGGAACAACCACCTAGTCCGCAGCTCGTGGTCGCGCGGTAGCGTTCTCGCTTCCCGCGCCCGGGTTCCCGGGTTCGATTCCCGGCGGGGTCAGGGATTTTCTCTGTCTCGTGATGACTGGGTGTTGTGTGATGTCCTCAGGTTAGTTAGGTTTAAGTAGTTCTAAGTTCTAGGGAACTGATGACTATAGCTGTTAAGTCCCATAGTGCTCAGAGCCATTTGAACGATTTTTTTTAACAACCACCTAAAATTTATGGCGAGTAAGGCAAATGCCAGACTGAGATTCATTGGACGAAACCTCAGGAAACGAAGTGCATCAACAAAGGAAGTAGCTTAGAATACTCTTTCTCGACCAATACCTGAATATTTCTCGCCAGTCTGGAATCCATGTTAGATAGAATGGATAGAGGAAATAGAGAAGATCCGAAGAAGAGCAGCACATTTTGTTTCAGCTTCATTTAGTGAGGGAGCTTCACGGAGATGGTGAGTCAGCTTTAGTGGCAGGCGCTGCAATTCACTCATTCTGTGTCACGGAGTGGTCTAGTGTTAAAATTCCGAGAGCGTGCGTTTGTAGAAGAGTCAACCAATATGTTGCTTACTTCTACGTATATCCCGTGAAGAGACGGCGAAATATTGGGGAGATTCGAGTCCACCTGCAGGCCTACCAGCAATCCTGCGAATCATACGCTACTGGAATTGGAAAAGGGGGAACTGCCAGTGGGCCACAGAGTACCCTCCGCCATACACCATAAGGTGGCTTGCTGTGTACAGACGTAGAAGTAGATGTAGATGCAGAAATGTCGTGGCGAGAACAGGCTAATTTCCAATACAAGAAGACAACGTCACTGTTCCTCCACCAACGTCAACATCAAAATTATCTACTGGAGAATCCTTGACGTTCATGTTTCATTCTGTCCTCATGTAGATCTCTTTCCAATTGACGTAACTAAACATGAAAACATTCCACAATGCAATTCAGATGGTAACGTTCAACGTGACGGGGCGGAACGGAACATCAACGCCATTAATTCTCGGGAAGCCATGATATGTTACAGAACTGGATTTTGCAATTTTGTGTTTCCTTAGTCTTTATTTTATTGTCTGCATTCTCTTCGTTCCACACTGTATACTTTCCAGTGAGACTGATATTTTCTTGTTTGAATGTCCTTTCACAAAAAAGGTGAGAAATCTGAAAGGGAAAAATATTTAGGTTTTACGATGCATAGACAATGAAAAAACCTACACTGTGTGTAAATAAAAACGTTAATTCATTACACAGTTTTCTAGACATAATAATTAACAGCAAGCAAAGCTCTTTAGAAAAAGAAAAGGTTAATTTTTTGACGTTATTTGGTACTTAGAACGAAAAAAGGACACAGTGGATATGATAAAAATACTGTGTGAATTGCCTTCTGTTTTTAGTTTGATGTGTATCTCTGTATGTATTTTCTCTAGCAAATAATTGTCGAAATATGACAGGTTCTCGTATTTTTTTCTCTTCTCAACAGTTTACCATTCACACTTTGCTAAGAAAATCTGTTGCGAACATAGACATAGGCATCCGAAAAGGGGGGGGGGGGGGGTGTTAGTGGGTTGGGGACAGAGCAAGAGGGGACATTTTCCCCATCCTGAAATTTGGGGGTATCAACTCTTTAGTCATTACAAGCCTCTCGCTCATTTGTAACAGTGATCGTCTGCGATGCCAGTAAATCACAGATTTAGCATTGCAGTAAGCTTTGGGAAATGCTGTAGCTTTATCAATCACCATGTAACTTAGGTATGTTTGGTTCTCGCTCTGTCAGAGTAAAATGCAGGCGGCGGGTTCGAATCTGCCTTGAAGTCCACTTCGGGGAGTATTAACCCGGATTTTTATGTGAATTATTTCTGACACATTTTAATTTCCTTTCGTAGATCATACTTATTTTAAAAATTTCAGCATCAACCTAAGGCCACTGTTAAATAAATAAAAACACTTTTCTAAAGAACTTGTTGAAGATCCTACATTTTATCATAAGAAGCAAGTAACTCCAGATCTCTAAGTCAAAAACATGTCATTCGCATTGGTATTAATAACATAAAATGAAGTACTTTGCATTTACTAATGAAATATGCAAACTAGTTACATATCAAACTAATCTACATGAGAAATAATGAGCAGATACCTGTCAACTGCTTTGTGGTTCCTATCCGCTACACCGTAACAGTTATACTTGTACAAAAACACGGCAGTTTTAGAATATGGGCCAGTTTTGAATAAATTTCTGGGTAATCCCACTGTTAGGAATACTACTTTGACCAGTAATAAGTTTTTTGATGCTAGTTAAATGTGAAAGTGTATTCAGACTTTTTGAATCACCGATGGTATTCCATAACGTCTTTGTTGGTACTGGGCTACGCAAAGTGACATCGTGGTGACGTTCCGTCTAGTGTGAACACACTGCGGTTTGACGGCGACGTCGCCTTTCGTTCCGTTTCGTAACGTGCATTATGAATCGACTTTAAGTGTGTTCTGCGATGATGTTTCAAAGACGATGAAAGAAAGCTGCCCCCAACACGGGTATTGTATTATGTGCACAACTGGAACCACGAAAATCACGTGAAAATCGGCATCATCTGAGATGAGCAGTGGCCGTCTGGTTAAAGTGGCTCCTTGGTTCACGCTGCGCGCTGTGATTACCCCGTAGACACTGCTCGGCGATTTAATTACTGCTGTCCAATGGCTCAACGTGGACCTCAAATCGAACTGTTGTTGTTGTTGTGGTCTTCAGTCCTGAGACTGGTTTGATGCAGCTCTCCATGCTACTCTATCCTGTGCAAGCTTCTTCATCTCCCAGTACCTACTGCAACCTAAATCCTTCTGAATCTGCTTAGTGTATTCATCTCTTGGTCTACCCCTACTATTTTTACCCTCCACGATGCCCTCCAATACTAAATTGGTGATCCCTTGATGCCTCAGAACATGTCCTACCAACCGATCCCTTCTTCTAGTCAAGTTGTGCCACAAACTCCTCTTCTCCCAAATCCTATTCAGTACCTCCTCATTAGTTATGTGATCTACCCATCTAATCTTCAGCATTCTTCTGTAGCACCACATTTCGAAATCTTCTATTCTCTTCTTGTCCAAACTATTTACCGTACATGTTTCACTTGCATACATGGCTACACTCCATACAAATACTTTCAGAAATGACTTCCTTACACTTAAATCTATACTCGATGTTAACAAATTTCTATTATTCAGAAACGCTTTCCTTGCCATTGCCAGTCTACATTTTATATCCTCTCTACTTCGACCATCATCGGTTATTTTGCTCCCCAAATAGCAAAACTTCTTTACTACTTTAAGTGTCTCATTTCCTAATCTAATACCCTCAACATCACCCGACTTAATTCGACTACATTCCATTATCCTCGTTTTGCTTTTGTTGATGTTCATCTTATATCCTCCCTTCAAGACACCATCCATTCCGTTCAACTCCTCTTCCAAGTCCTTTGCTGTCTCTGACAGAATTACAATGTCATCGGCGAACCTCAAAGTTTTTACTTCTTCTTCATGGATTTTAATAACTACTCCTAATTTTTCTTTTGTTTCCTTTACTGCTTGCTCAATATACGGTTTGAATAACATCGGGGAGAGGCTACAACCCAGTCTTACTCCCTTCCCAACCGCTGCTTCTCTTTCATGTCCCTCGACTCATAACTGCCATCTGGTTTCTGTACAAATTGTAAATAGCCTTTCGCTCCCTGTATTTTACCCCTGCCACCTTTAGAAATTGAAAGAGAGTATTCCAGTCAACATTGTCAAAAGCTTTCTCTAAGTCTACAAATGCTAGAAACGTAGGTTTGCCTTTCCTTAATCCTTATTCTAAGGTAAGTCGTAAGGTCAGTATTGCCTCACGTGTTCCAGTATTTCTACGGAATCCAAACTGATCTTCCCCGAGGCCGGTTTCTACTAGTTTTTCCATTCGTCTGTAAAGAATTCGTGTTAGTATTTTGCAGCTGTGGCTTATTAAACTGATTGTCCGGTAATTTTCACATCTGTCAACACCTGCTTTCTATGGGATTGGAATTATTATATTCTTCTTGAAGTCTGAGGGTATTTCACCTGTTTCATACATCTTGCTCACCAGATGGTAGAGTTTTGTCAGGACTGGCTCTGCCAAGGCCGTCAGTAGTTCCAATGGAATGTTGTCTACTCCGGGGGCCTTGTTTCGACTCAGGTCTTTCAGTGCTCTGTCAAACTCTTCACGCAGTATCGTATCTCCCATTTCATCTTCATCTACATCCTCTTCCATTTCCATAATATTGTCCTCAAGTACATCGCCCTTGTATAGACCCTCTATATAGTCCTTCCACCTTTCTGCTTTCCCTTCTTTGCTTAGAACTGGGTTTCCATCTGAACTCTTGTTATTCATACAAGTGGTTCTCTTTTCTCCAAAGGTCTCTTTAATTTTCCTGTAGGCAGTATCTATCTTACCCCTAGTGAGAAAAGCCTCTACATCCTTACATTTGTCCTCTAGCCATCCCTGCTTAGCCATTTTGCACTTCCTGTCGATCTCATTTTTGAGACGTTTGTATTCCTTTTTGCCTGCTTCATTTACTGCATTTTTATATTTTCTCCTTTCATCAATTAAATTCAATATTTCTTCAGTTACCCAAGGATTTCTACTAGCCCTCGTCTTTTTACCTATTTGATCCTCTGCTGCCTTCACTACTTCATCCCTCAAAGCTACCCATTCCTCTTCTACTGTATTTCTTTCCCCCTTTCCTGTCAATTGTTCCCTTATGCTCTCCCTGAAACTCTGTACAACCTCTGGTTCTTTCAGTTTATCCAGTTACCATCTCCTTAAATTCCCACCTTTTTGCAGTTTCTTCAGTTTTAATCTACAGGTCATAACCAATAGATTGTGGTCAGAGTCCACATCTGCCCCTGGAAATGTCTTACAATTTAAAACCTGGTTCCTAAATCTCTGTCTTACCATTATATAATCTACCTGATACCTTTTAGTATCTCCAGGGTTCTTCCATGTATACAACCTTCTATCATGATTCTTAAACCAAGTGTTAGCTATGATTAAGTTATGCTCTGTGCAAAATTCTACCAGACGGCTTCCTCTTTCATTTCTTAGCCCCAATCCATATTCACCTACTGCGTTTCCTTCTCTCCCTTTTCCTACACTCGAATTCCAGTCACCCATGACTATTAAATTTTCGTCTCCCTTCACTACCTGAATAATTTCTTTTATTTCATCATACATTTCTTCAATTTCTTCATCTGCAGAGCTAGTTGGCATATAAACTTGTACTACTGTAGTAGGTGTGGGCTTCGTATCTATCTTGGCCACAATAATGCGTTCACTATGCTGTTTGTAGTAGCTTACCCGCATTCCTATTTTCCTATTCATTATTAAACCTACTCCTGCATTACCCCTATTTGACTTTGTGTTGATAACCCTGTAGTCACCTGACCAGAAGTCTTGTTCCTCCTGCCACCGAACTTCACTAATTCCCACTATATCTAACTTTAACATATCCATTTCCCTTTTCAAATTTTCTAACCTATCTGCCCGATTAAGGGACCTGACATTCCACGCTCCGATCCGTAGAACGCCAGTTTTCTTTCTCCTGATAACGACATCCTCTTGAGTAGTCCCCGCCCGGAGATCCGAATGGGGACTATTTTACCTCCGGAATATTTTACCCAAGAGGACGCCATCATCATTTGATCATACAGTAAAGCTGCATGCCCTCGGGAAAAATTACGGCCGTTGTTTCCCCTTGCTTTCAGCCGTTCGCAGTACCAGCACAGCAAGGCCGTTTTGGTTATTGTTACAAGGCCAGATCAGTCAATCAACCAGACTGTTGCCCTTGCAACTACTGAAAAGGCTGCTGCCCCTCTTCAGGAACCACACGTTTGTCTGGCCTCTCAACAGATACCCCTCCGTTGTGGTTGTACCTACGGTACGGCTATCTGTATCGCTGAGGCACGCAAGCCTCCCCACCAACGGCAAGGTCCATGGTTCATTGGGGGTAACAGGGTGAATACTCCGGCCATTTCCCGGGGCTGGCTGTGAAACTAATTGTAGTTACCCCACACTTGTCTACAGACAGACTGGCTCAAAGCCAAAATATATAAATAAATGCAACAGCTGTTTTTACTACGAGATCTGAGGCCTTTAGGTTCCGCTCCGGATGTACCAATGTTTCCTAAAAGTGAAATGTAGGGGTTTGGTGCAAGTAGAGGCAATTCGGGAAAATAGATAGAAAAAAATTCAAACTACCTCACTGACAGAGAAAGAAATTAGATACGGCCTTATTGAAGGAATTCTCGCCATACTTGCATGAAAAGACTCGGGGAAACCACGCAAACACATACAGCATTGTATATGGTGAGGACTAAGCCGCCAAGTTTGACGCCGTGTTCCTTGACCTCCGGGAGGCATTCGATTCTGTCCTGCAGCGCTGTTTCGTGAACAAATTACGAGCTTACGGGGTATCGGGTACATTTGTGACCGAATTCAGGACGCATAGATAGAGTGTAATACTCCGTTCTCAACGAAACAAAGTCGGCAGATGTAAAGGAATCCTCGGGCTACCGCAAGCGAGTATTATAGGACTGTAACTGTTTAAAATTTGTGTTAATGGCGTAGTGGATATTACTGGAGGCTCCATAAGCGTATTCGATGAAGAAGCAGTGATATATAGGAAGCCTAGTACACCACGAGATTGTAGCGAAATGCAGGGAGACTTGCTGAGGACTGACAGTTGGTCCACGGACAGGACATAAAAAAAAGAAAAATGGTTCAAATGGCTCTGAGCACTATGGGACTTAACTGCTGAGGTCATCAGTCCCCTAGAACTTAGAACTACTTAAACCTAACGAACCTAAGGACATCACACACATCCATGCCCGAGGCAGGTTTCGAACCTGCGACCGTAGCGGTCGCGCGGTTCTCGGCCATCACGGCAGGCCAAAAAGAAAGAAAAAAAAATTTAACGAATTGTACATATGTAGATGAAGAGAGTCAATTCTGTTACATGATACTATTGGCAGCCTATCTCCGTACACAGTTAATTACCGTAAAATACTTTGAAGTAACCATCCGGTAAGACAGAAACTGGGATGACGACCTAAAACACGTAGTAGGAACAACAGATTTCGGACTGAGATTCGTTGGGACAATCTTAAGACAATGTAATTTGTTCAACAAATAAATGGCTTACAAAACGCTGGGGCTCTCACCCAGCAGGGTTAGTAGAGGAGACAGAAAATATCCATTGAACCCGGCGGGTTTCGTCGCGGAATCTTTTACGTGCTCGCTGTGACAGTGTTACAGAGATACCAAACAAACTCCACTGACAGACGCAACAAGTGAGGAGTTATACCTCGCAGAGAGGTTTTCTGATGAAATTCTGGGAGTGCAAGCTCCAAGAGCGTCGGTCAAATTTTATTTGCTTCCTCACACGTCTCGCGAAAAAAGTGGTTCAAATGGCTCTGAGCACTATGCGAGTTAACTTCTGAGGTCATCAGTCGCCTAGAACTTACAACTAATTAAACCTAACTAACCTAAGGACATCATACACATCCAAGCCCGAGGCAGGATTCGAACCTGCGACCGCAGCGGTCGCTCGGTTCCAGACTGTAGCGGCTAGAACCACAGGCCACTCCGGCCGGCCGTCTCGCGAAATGATCATGAAAAGAAAATCAAAGAAATTAGAACTCATACGGTGGTTTGTTGACAGACGTCCTTCCCAAGTACCCTACGCGAAGATGCAACGTAGACTGAACATGTACGTAAGACACTATGAAAAATATTACTGGTGAAATGGCTAAGGGATTAAGATTAAAAACATCATTGCTTTTAAATTCCTTTTTTCTACGTGATTAAGAAGATACTCGCCACCGGCCCTAAAGCAAACACTAGATTTGAAGCAGATATCATCTTCCTGCAATAGACGACTAAAAATTATTTTTATCTCAGCTATGATACATAAAAGCGAGACATATCAAATATGAATATGTAAAAACTTTCCAAAGACCAAACGTTATATGTGTGAAGAACGACAAGTTAGTGCATTTTGATTTCATAAATCTAGTTTTTAGCAATACAGACTCCAATATTTGCACCTCAAATTATTTGTGAGCATTCGATGCATAATACTTACGCTAGGAGTGAGACTAAATGCTATAACTTACAGGGAAGTAACACTGAATTAAATCCAAATGTAAGTAGTCGATAAAAATACTTCTTTAGCGATATTAATTAGCAGTATTTTTCAACATACGTACTTACTGATATTGCAACCAACGAGCTGATAAAATTTTCACTTAGAACTAGAATATTACGATATTACTACAGTCTGTATAGTAGTTAGAAAACTGAGCAGCTGCTATGCTTAACTACCACAAGGACCACCACTCTATGACGTCAGAAAGCAATGACTAAGGGGCTTTTCCTGCACGCACAGTAACAAGATCTGCTTTGCGGTGGGTCTGATTATCGGCTTTGGATAGTATCCGCACGATCTGCCATCTTTCAGTTTTTGTCCTCTTTTACATACATATAGCCTCCATTCGTCTTACAAATTCAACAAATATTCTGCAATTCTTAAATGATGAATCATCACAAAATTGATTGTCCCTGTCTCAGTATTGAGATTTACGTTTCTACCGAGCTGTCTCCCGTGTTTATTGCAAACCATGTTAGTGATGTACACGCTCTTCTGTCTCCTGTTTCAGTCCCTAGTTTGCCTTGGAGTTCAGGATAAATTGAGTAGAATGCTGTTGTTCATTCAGTTAACTGTCACTTTCAGGAGGTTACAACTGTGTGTTATTTTCTTTTGATAGCCTTTATATCCGTGCATATACGTAGTTCTGAGTACATCTGAAGATTTACAATGAGCATTCAATAAATAACGCAACAAATTTTCGGTTCAAAAAATGCGGAATTTGTTGTTTGACATCGTGGAATATTCCCGCTTCAGGCCCTATAGTTCCATGAAGTTCCGGTAGGTGGCCGGCGCTATACATGGCGTTAAAACTGCAGTCTATAACGGAGCTGTGTTCCAAGGAGAGAGCTGTGTTGAGCTTCTTATGTCGGAAAAACAGAGCATCGCAGATACTGAAATGGCACTGAGAGGAATTGCTTGCGCGTTATGAGGCTGATCCTGACAATTTTTTGTCGAACATCGTCACAGGCCATGAAACGTGGGTTCATCATCTGTAACCGGAAAGAAAACGGGATCCATGAAGTGACGCCACACCACCTCTCCTCCGAAGACAAAGTTTAAAGCCACGACCACAGCCACGACGGCGACTTCTGGGACTCTAAAGGCGTTATTCTGCTTGATGTCCTCCCTCATAGTACAACAACCAACTCTGAAGCGTATTGTGCTAGCGTCAAACTACTTCAGCGTGTTCGTCCACACAAAAATGCAAACCAACTTCTCCTTCTCCATAACAACGCAAGGCCTCACACAAGTCTCTCCTCCCGAGAGGAGCTCACAAAACTTCACTGGACTATTCTTCTTGATCCACCTTACAGCCCTTATCTCACACCTGCCGACTTTCATTTGTTTGGCTCAATGAAGAAAGCACACCACGAGAAGCAGTATGTGGAAGATGGGGGCGTGGCGATCGCATTAAACGGAGATTATGTAGAAAAATATGTTTTTGTAGCCAAAAGAGTGGGGAATGATATGTGGCGTATTCGAATCCTGAACAAAACCAAGCTGCTTTCATAAAAATGTGTTGCATTATTTATTGAACGCAACCAATATTACCAATAATTTCAATGTAGCCAGTACATGTAGCATGGAAATGAACTGCTGTGTAGTGATGAAATCAATAGTGAGTGTCACTTTCACAACCAGGAAAAGTTTTTCATAAAAATGAGTAAAATATTAGCATCGAAATAATGTGTTACGACGATCATGACCAGACAACAAGAAATTTACTGTATTGTAATGTCATAGTCTCAAATTAAACTTCTTTGTGTTTAACTCAACTGCAGGTAGAGTGAGGAATGAAATGAGTACAACTGTAGTGGACTGACAAGGCAGCCAGTCCACAGAGACGGGTAGCCGAAAGGGCACACGTACACACACGCCGACTGGCGCGAAGTCTGGAACAGGATTCGTAATGAATGTGATAAAGAAAAGAACGTAGCTACTAGAACACTTAACTTTTATATCGTCCTTTGGTATACAGCATTCTTGATGATACAAGTGAGACTATCTTGAGATACATGCAATGGTACAAATGGCGCCTTGCTAGGTCGTAGCCATTAACTTAGCTGAAGGCTATTCTAACTGTCTCTCGGCAAATGAGAGAAAGGCTTCGTCAGTGTAGTCGCTAGCAACGTCGTCGTACAACTGGGGCGAGTGCTCGTACGTCTCTCTAGACCTGCCGTGTGGTGGCGCTCGGTCTGCGATCACACAGTGGCGACACGCGGGTCCGACATGTACTAATGGACCGCGGCCGATTTAAAGCTACCACCTAGCAAGTGTGGTGTCTGGCGGTGACACCACAACAACGATACTATGGTGTACATGTACTACTTTGACAATAAATGAATGTTTATGAGTAATAATTTTGTGAAAAACCTTAGAACATAGCCAATAGAATTTATTTATTGTGTCAAACGCAAACAAAGATGCTTATGTGTGATACCATAGTACGGTGATTCGACGTTCCCAGTACACAGACGAGTTCTGTAAACGTAACAGACTTCAGGCGGTTCCTACAATATCCCCAATAATCGAAACGCTTGAGGTACGATTTACAGAAGCAAGCTGAAAACATAGCGAACTGATAAGAAATGAGGAGTTTCCACCGATAATCGGCGATTAAAGCAAGTAATAGAAAAATGACTAGAAGAAGGGAGAGGATGGTAGGACATGCGTTAAGACATGAGGAAATAACTTGCATGATACTAGAGAGAGCTACCCGACGGCAAAATTATTGGGGAATAAGAGGCTGCAATAAGCTCACCAGATAAAATGTTAGGCACCGCCTTAAAAGAGCAAAATTGCAGTGCTGTGAATGGTGTGGAAGTGGTAGAAGGCGACCATGTGAGACTCCACTGCTGATGTAAGCCATGACCGTGAAGTGGCTGGCACGGAACCGGTGCAGTACAATGGGTCCAAGTGCACTTGTGACAAAATGGCAGGAGGCAGCTATCCATGGTCACACCGTGATTCAAGTTACCCACTTTGTGGGTGTATCATCACGGACTGTCGAGCGTGTCTAAAAAGGTGTAACGCTCGCAGCGTTGTAACACAGGGCAAGAAGAGTGATCGTAGAAAAGATCCTGACTGACAAGAGACCAGGGACGTGTGACATGTCTTGACAGTCGGCTTCAACCAGACAGTAAGTGCTGCTGTCAACGATTGCAGATTCATAGAAAACAGTTTCCGAGGGAACATAATCGTAATGGACGTTTGGAGACGCATTCCTCTCAAAACGCCGTACTTACCACGGAATACACAATGAAGTGACAAGAGTAATGGGATATCGATATTCACACATACAGATGACAGTAGCGTCGCGTACACACGATATAAAAGGGCAGTGTGTTGGTGCAGCTGTCTTTTTTACTCAGTTAATTCATGTGAAAAGGTTTTCGACGTGATTATGGACTCACGACTGGAGTTAGCCCACTTCAAACGCGTAATGATAGCCGGATTCCATTTCGGATATCATCAGGGAATTCAATATTCGAAGATTCTCAGTGTCAAGAGTGCGCCGAGAATACCAACTTTCAGGCATTACCTCTCACCACGGACATCGGACTGACCGGCAGCCTTTATTAACGACCACCAGCAGCGGCGTCTGCTCAGAGTTGTCAGTGCTAACAAAGCAATATTGCATGGAATAAGCGCAGAGATTACTGTAGGACGTACGACGAACGTATCCCTTAGGACAGGGCTTAACAACTGGCCGGTTTTGAGCGCGAGTACTCGCGTCTGCTCAGGCACCTGCTCGCGAGCAGCTGCAAGGTCGCGGAGTACGGAGGGAGGGGAGGGAGGGGAAATGCGCGCGCACGTTTGAATAAGGCCGCAGCGTGCCTATTGAATTCGCGCCGACTGTGTAACGTTTAAAGTACTACGATCAGCTCGTAACAGTCACTTCGCTGGTTAAGAATCATTTGAAGTCGCCGTTGTGTAACCCCAACCATGCTTTCGCAGTTCAACCCCCATTGGGAGGAATTGTATCTGTTTGCTGAAAAAGATGGTGTTGCAGAAGGTTTAGTATGTCACAAAACGCTGAATTCTTTTACGAAATTTAATTTGCAGCGACATTATATGTCGTACCAAAATGTTTACTATGTCACAAAACGCTGAATTCTTTTACGAAATTTAATTTGCAGCGACATTATATGTCGTACCACGCGAAAGACTACGGACGTGGAAAATGTGATTGACCAGATCGTGCACAGGAAGTTATTAAACATGAAAGGAAGCTATCCGAAGAAGATCTGGACGACGAAGAAAAATCAACTGAGGCAGCTCTCAGAGTGGGTTACAAAATTGCTTTGCTTTTAGAAAAATCCCTGCGCCCCTTAACCGATGGCGATTTAATAAAAGAATGTTTGGTAGTTGCAGCGGAACATTTGTGTCCATCTCAAGTTGAACAGTTTCGGATTGTGCCATTATCTAACATGACCATTATGCGTCGCATACAGGACATGGCAGACGACGTCCAGAGCCAGCTTGTAAATATCTGTTAAGATTTTATGGCGTATTCTCTAGCTCTGGACGAAAGTGTTGATATCACTGGAACAGCGCAGCTTGCCATATTTATTAGAGGTGTTAACAGAGATCTTCAGGTGAGGGAGGAGCTCCTCGATGTAGTAGCCATGAAGAACACTACAACCGGAGGTGATATTTTAAGTAGTGTTGAAGAAAGTGTTGAAAATATAGGATTGTCGTGGAATTCTTTAGTTTCAGTGCCCACAGATGGTAGAGGCATACACTAAGCTAATAAAATTATGTGCCACGTGTACGTTCTCCCTTATTTGTTTCATTTGTCGCAGTAATAATTCGTGAGTGATATCCCTGCAGGTGGCCACGGATTCACATTGACTGGCGGCAGCTGTTGTGTGCCCCACGTGACTCTCCCCACTCTCCGCTCTGGTCCGGTAGTGGGGGGTAGCGTGCTCGCGCTGCTCCGTGCTCGCGCCTTGCTGCTCACAGCTTGCTCCGCGAGCACGTATGTTGTGAAGCCCTGCCTTAGGACAATGCGGCGAATTTGGCGTTAATGTGCTACGGCGGCAGTCGACCAACGCGAGAGCCTTTGCTAAGAGTACGACATCGCCTGCAGCGCATCTGCTGGGCTCGTGACCGTATTGATTAAACTGTTGGCGACAGAAAAACCGTGGCCGGTCAGATGATTCCCGATTCCAGTTGGTAAGAGCTGACTGTAGGATTCGAATGTGGCGCAGACCCCGCGAAGCCGTGGAGCCGAGTAGTTAACAAGAGACTGTGCAAGCTAGTAGTGGCTCCACAAAGGTGTGGCATGTGTTTACATGGAATGGACTGTGTCCTACGGTTCAGCTGAACCGATCATTGACTGTAAATGGTCTTGTTCGGCTACTTGGAGACAGTTTGCAGCCATTCACGGACTTCATATACCCAAATAAAAATGGATTTTTTGTGGATGACAGTGTGTCATGTAACTGGGGCACAATTGCTCGCAATTGGTTTGAAGAACATTCTGGACAATTCAAGCTATTGATTTGGTCACCATGATCGTCCGACGTAAATCCCATAGAAAATTTATGGGACGCAGTCGAGAGGTCAGTTGGCGCACAAAATCATGTACTGGCAACACTTCCACAATTATGGAAGACTACAGAGGCAGTATAGCACAATATTTCTGCAAGGGACTCCCAACGACTTTTTGAAACCATAGCCATTCGATTTGCTGCACTACACCGGGCAAAAGGATGTCTGACACGATATTATGACCCAACCCATGACTCTTGTCACCTCAGATGGTGCACTCGCAAAATACCACAGGTTACAACGCCATCCATATAAGGCCGCCCATCTTCCAAGAACACAGATACTGGACAGTAACTGATTGAAGCTGTGGAGTGTGGCCTGCCGACTTCCGATTATGCCTCTTGTCAAGCGATGAAATGCTAAGAGAGCACCCAACGCAATGAAATGTTTAATCGGCAGTGGAGAAGAGAAAACAAGAAATCGACCGTAGACATCGTTTGTTCGGACACAACCCTCAACAGCCAAGACTGAGGTCAAGAAAAATCTTCCTACAGATAACTATGGCAATTCGTTCATCCCCCAGAACTCGCAGAGAGGAGCTTTGGCGAGACTCCCTAGGTGACGACAATCACATAACGGTCAAGTAGGAAATAGCCGAAGGTTCACACCTGTCATACGCGACCTGGAAGACTTTGAAAGACTACGAGTTGGGGTGTCAAGGTGCAAAGCCAACCTCAGGAAGTGGGGCTTCAGTAATGAGGAGGAAACTTGTCAGTGTGGTGACGTACAGGACGAACAACATCTGCCAGTCTGCAGGGCCGGCCGCGGTGGTCTAGCGGTTCTGGCGCTGCAGTCCGGAACCGCGGGAGTGCTACGGTCGCAGGTTCGAATCCTGCCTCGGGCATGGGTGTGTGTGATGTCCTTAGGTTAGTTAGGTTTAAGTAGTTCTAAGTTCTAGGGGACTTATGACCTAAGATGTTGAGTCCCATAGTGCTCAGAGCCATTTGAACCATTTTTTGAACCAGTCTGCAGGAACCTACCGGCTGCATGCACTATCTGTGACCTTCGTGCAGCCAGCGAAACTGCTGTGATAACCACTGAATACTGGGCCCATCAAAAAATATAATCATCTTCCTGCTTGTTTATCTCTTTCTTTCTTTCAATCTTTTTGTGTATGTTATTGAATCTGTGTCATAAATACTACGGTACATATTTAATTTTGCAAATTTGTTATGGGAATCAATACTTACTAGTTTTCTAGATTATTTTAAGTCCTGGACTCGAAAAATAAATAAAATCGGCAATGTCAGGAAGGTTTAGTTCAGGGGTGCTTGCGCGGTGTTTTTGGGAGTGTTTTTCGTAGCATGACTGGGATTCAGTCATTAAGGTTACCGTGTAATGGAGCAGGATGCGTATTTTAACATTCTCGATGAGCAAATGTTGCACTTTCTTCTACATTTGTGAGTGTACTACGGACATTCCTGTCTACCAGGATGAGACTCACCATGATCACAGGGCTACACATATACATCGCTGGTTTGATGAACACTCGGGACTCTAATGTCCTCAACTGACTTGCTAAATTATCCGATGGAGAAGAGTACCTCTGTAGTTGAGTCAGCGTAAGCTGGTCCCTGATAGTTGCAGGTACGCGGGGCTACCACAACCAGAAACGTAATGCGATTATCTAAACGTTCCCATGGCAACGCCTCACTGTTGTCAGAACTCTATAGACAGCTATAGTTTCCGTCTGCGGCCGTTAGTGCTTCGTAGCTGAAAGCTGGCAACACTACTGAAACCTGTCACGAGTCTTCTTAGACTATATCGACTGTAGGGGTACTTGGAATACACGATGTAACGTAGCACTTAGCATCTCCGCTATCTGGTAGCTCGATGCGATCTGATCAGGACTTAGTGACTTCAGGTGAGGACGGCATGCCCGAAGATACCCTTACACTCTAATCCTCGTCGAACTGAGTCCATTACCAAGACTAGAGGTGGGGTCATACAATATTACCGTCGTGTCTTCGAGGGGTGCTAATTCTTAGTCCTTTGTACTTGCTGTGTACGTGCTACTCTGAGATGAAAAGGTTAATAGGTGACTCGGAATCGTGGCGGCCCACTCCAAACCATTTAGAATGATAGCCATAAAGAATAAAATATAGCTGCGATGCTAGGCAGTGTGGCGTGAAGATGCACGAGTTGTGCTTCTGGGTCGACGACCTAGTTACTGTGCGGGCGGCAGTTAGGACCTCGGCTAGCGGTTACGGGAAGGGGGGGGGGGGGACGGCGGCTGGTTCTCACTGTGGCGGCTTGCGGCGCCGTGCACGGGGCAGGGCGCCGTCGCGGGGGCGGTGCCGGAGGCGGAGGCGGCGGCGGAGGCGGCGTCTGCGGGGGCGGCGCAGACGCTCCGGCGGTGGCAGACGCAGCGGCAGCTGTGGGGGCAGCTGAGGCGGCACTCACCCTTCTCGAGGGGCGCCCGCTTGTACTTCTCCAGCCGCTTCACCGCGATGGCCTCGAGCCGCACCCTCGCCGCCGGGTACTCCTTGAGCACGTCCCACATGTCCTTCTTGCTCAGCACGAACAGGTCGCTGTAGCCCACCGACCGGACCGACGCCGTCCGGCGGTTGCCTGCCGCACAGGAAGAAAACACTGACAGCGGTTCGCAGACACCGGGACGTTTGCGAACGTCTTGCCCAGCAGAAGCAAACGTGACCTAGTCTGTTCTGTATCTGAAGCGACACTGCGTAATATTGGGGCAACCTTGCCACAATACGACGATAGCCGTAACGTTTGAAACATAACTTCAAAATAATGAGGATACGTAATTTTTTTTTTACGAACTTTCAGCATCCTAGAATACCTGAGGGTCAGCTAATTCTGTTAACCTGTACAACGAAAAACCAGTCCAAGATTCACTTTTCTTTATTCACTCGATGATTAGTTTCGGGCTGGTAGCCATTCTCAAATCATCGTAACATAGTCAAAAACGCTGTTTTAAAAAATGCAAAAAAATGTCAAAAATGTGCAAATGAACAGATAAATCGCATACAGATAAAGAAAAGTGAAATTTACAACTCTGAACTAATTATTTATTTGTTTGTTTGTTTGCACCTATATATCTGCAGTTTTGGTGCACACTCACATTACCGTACTACACGCTGCTAGAGGAACCAAAACATAACATAATGGGGCAACCCATCCCCACATTATCAATGGGCTGAAAGTTACAACTTTATAACTACTCCCCGTACAATCGGTCGCCTTTCTTTAACGTGGCTTTTATAAATTTCCCTCTTCCTCTTGAATTTAATTACCTTAGTTATCCACGGCTTCCCTTCTTTAAATAGACTTTCTGGTTAACTTTTTACGATAGCAACTTTCAAGTATTGACACAAATTTACTATGGAATAAATTAAATTGAATAAATTAAATTTCACATTAGCATCTCTCTATGTACGAGAGCTATTCGGAAAGTAAGGTACGATAGCTCGCGAAATGGAAACCACAATGAAATTCAAAAATGTTTTGTTTGAAACAGTTTCCTACATCTTCGAGCTACTTCTCTACATAATCTCCGCTCCGACTTAGACATTTAACGTAATGTTGTACCAACTTTTCAGTGCTCTCGTCATAGAAGGCAGCCGTCTGTGCTTTCCACTACTTCTCTGCGCTGCTCTGCCGTTCACTGTCTATGCCGAAACGTAGTCTTCACAGACAGCGGTTCATCTGAGCAGAGGTGAACGTCAGAGTAAGACAAGTCCGGGCTATATGGTGTGTGATCAAAAATTCCCTTAGAAAACGCTGCAGGGCATCCTCTTTGGCCCTGCAGTGTGCTGCCAGGAATTGTCATGAAGAAGGAAATGCGTGACAGATACGTTACATGGGGTTGCATGAAATCAGGCGAATCGTCGCAGTGGGCAAGTAGTAGGGCAAAGCAGCCGCCAGTTCATTTCGTTAGTGTGGGTTGCCTACATCAGGGGCAGATATGCACTCAGGGTTGAACCTGTTGTTCTCCTTTGCTTGACAGTAACTTAACCTTTTGTTCTGTAAAGTGGTTTTCCATGTAACCCCATTTCCTTTTGACTGACAGCCACTTATCCTAAAGTCTCCCCACCCCCAACCTCCCTCCCCCCCTCGCTGCTACAGGTACACTTTCAGGTCAGAGTTATTGGAATAGGTCCCCCTCTCACTCTTATCAGTTTGATTGACTACTTAATTTGATTTATCAATTAATTAATTTCTCACCCACTGGTAAACCCCTTCCCCCCCAGAAAATGATAGTAAGTTCATATTCCACCAGGACAATGTAACACACCATGGCTACCTCTACCAACCTAAGAAAATGGCGGGAAAGAAAGGGCAGTTGGGCTACCTCCACTAACATAAGTCATCTGACCACCACCTCATCCTACAAAATGGCAGGAAGAGGACTCGACCTATGCTGGACATAAGTCTTTATTTTCAGTCTTTATTTAAACAATTAGAGGTAGTACCACTATCACGTGTAGCCACCGTGGAGCCCAGAGTCCAACTGACCTAGTACACAGTACTCCCACCAGAGGGCACTGTTGTCCCTTCCCTTGTGCAACTCAAGATGGCTGTTGAGGTGGTTGAGCTTCTAGTCTTGGCATGGTTGCAATTTTATTTTGAGATTCGAAAATGGTACTAGCCTGTAAAACAGCACGTGCAAATGGCAAAGGGGAGAATTTTGTATGGAAATACTTCTAAAAAAGTAAAACATAGCGTGACACAAAGTGAAGACTGGAAAAATCGACTATCACAGCAGCCTGATGACCTAGATTTGGAAGGCATGCTACAAACTTAAGGATTACAAATTCTTTTTTATAAGTGATTATTTAGAGACTAGCATTATGTGTAAGCGAAAAGTCGCAATAGACTTTGTAGACACGGAGAAAATAAAATCTTTTTGAATGTGTTGCTACTGAAGTACACTGAAGGTTAGATCGGTATGGAGAGTATATGATGTAGATTTGCTGAATCGAAATGGGAAATAAATAGCTTTATTAACTTAATCTACTTCTACATCTGCACACACACTTCGCAAGACAGCATCGGTGACTGGTGGAGGGTGCCTTGTACCACTACTAGTGGTTTCCTTTCCTGTTGCACTCACAAACAGAGCGAGGGAAAAACTAATGCGTACATGACTCCATAAGAACACTAATTTTTCTTATATTTTCTTCATGGTCTTTATGAGAAATGTTCACTCTGTGGTCAGTTTCAAATTCCGGTGTAATAAAAGATTTTATCTGCGGAACGCAAAATAACCAGTTTCTCCTTTAGTAGAGCCAGAGGAAGCACATTCCGACTGTGGTTCAAACGCTGGTATTATGCATGCATACATACAGCACCAGCTGTTTTACAGTGTGGCGCGTTTCTAAATCCAGCATACTGCTGTGTTAACTGATTATGGCCACGGAGCACTACACACTTACAAAGAATAATTAATTTGGTATTAGAGTGAAATGCATACGGTAAAAATTGTAGATGGCAACCAGTAAGCTCGTACAAATGGATAAAGCTTGTACTAGTTATGCTGTTAACGAGAAGGGTCGTTGGAAGACCAGCATCGAGCGCTGCACCAAGCCAGTTTTCAGATGAAAACTGTAACAACATAAACCGCCTGAAATTCCAAATAATAGCTTTGTAGCACTACAGAGGAAAAAAAATCTAATTTGGTCAGCAGTATATTTGCTTAAATAGGTATTTTGTATACATGTTTGATGCCTTATGATGTGAACCAGTGGCTTGAAAAATAATGCTTACAAGCAAATACGAAACATAACACCATTGAAAAACGTGTCTACTAAATATATTAGAAAAAATAAAACTTTTTATTTATGTATCAAAACATCCTGACGTTATTACGACCTGACATTATCAAGAAAGTGAAAACCACCATCTTAATTATTTAATTTTTTTAATTTATGCAAATGTTTTTAATTGTCCAGATCGCAAACAATAAACAAGATTAAATTTGAAAAATAGTTTCGGTTATTCGTAGCCCATTCACAGATCAGTCACGGTAAAGAAATTGTCTTAACTCATACAGTGAGACTAGATCCCATCGTCTTTATATCTTGGTACATTCTCATATAACAGACAACTTCAGTAAAAGGTGATTCGAAACCACGCTACCCTCAAGTGTTATTTTAGTGACCATGGTTTAGAATCACCCCTTTTCGTCCTGTTGTAATAGCCTGTATTTATTGAAGTTGTTTCTTGTATGAGAATATACCAAGATATACAGACGATGAGGTCCAGCCTCATTGTGCTTGTTGACACTATGTATTTAGAGTGACTGATCTGAGGATGATTTGTGAACAACCAAAAGTAGTTACCAGCTTTTCTATTGTATGTCAGTATGTTTATAAGTGCGGTCTGCCGTTCTTCCTCTGCTCTAATTTATAGTAATGCTACCAGCCCAGTAAAATGGTGATATTCCCGGGACAAAATTACATTCGTTTTCCTCTCATCGGTCCCATATGTTTTTGGGATGCATCCGAATTTCATGTTTGCTGGCTTTTAGCGAAAACCCTCAAAATTTTAGCACTATTGTCAGTATTTCGTTTATACTGTGCATCGAAAACTATGCATTTTTGAACGTGACCACGACGTATATAATTAAAGTACATAGATTTTACTATAAAATTCACTAATCAGGTTTGAATTTATTATGTGCAGTAACGGCGCTAGACTGCTCCAAAAGCAACGGCTTTTTTGCCCATCTGTGAAAACGCCAAAAATGCCTATTCGCACCTCCTACAATTTGGAAAATATACATGTTATCAACCAGACTCCTACACCAAGTGAAAGTACATTAGATTACCTGCAAGAGACGTCTGTAAAATTCAGTTTTTCCGTAAGGGGGCAGGGAGAAAAGACAAAATTGTGAAAAGTATCTTCCCCGTCCCTCCCATCGGCCTATCTCTCACCGTCGCTACACTTTCGGTGTATTACGCTTAAAGGACGTTGTTTTGAATGAACTAATGGGAAGCAAGTTTGACAAAAACATAAAGAAATTATCTTTACAATGTATTAGGTACATGACAAAAATAGAAAGATGAATATGAACTTTGCATGTATAATTTATATGTGTCATGAAATGAGTGATTGTCGATCCCAGGATTGGGTCATCACTTCGAGTAGGTTCACCATCTGGAAAAGATAGGTGACTTACTATAGTTAGTCTTATGGGTTCTCATAACATAATAATTTTTGTAAGATACCGGTTAATAGTAAGACTGGTGAAAATGCCGCCCGAGGTGCTGCCTACGATGTCAGTATTGGCTCTTGGGCAAAAATGTCTGACGACCACTGATCTAGACAATTAAAACTTTTTGTATACATTAAAAAAAAACTGAAATTTTCACCAAACAAATTACCCTAAAGGAAACTTCACTGAAAAATTTACCAATAGACAGACAGTGGTCTGTACGTATATTTCTTTGTTTTATACATTCTGGTAACATTGATAAAATAAATAGGAAATTTATTAACTTAATTGGAATGCTGTCAGTATATTTATTTGGCATGTGTTGAAATGTCAGTATATATGAGATAAGTAGAATTATAACCTATCAAAAGAAAGCAGTAACATTTGCTCTCACATGCACGCTAGGGACAAGCGTATTGTACAATGTATTATTTTGTCTTCGGTAATGCTGAGGTCGCTGAAGATATGCATATCTCCCCTACTATTTTGATAGCAAAATAAAAATATACAAAGTACATTGTTGAGTAGCTTAAGTCGGTGTGAATGTCTTGCCGCATGCTATACTTCGTCCGCTATGGTGTAAATTTTATAGCCTCTCGATGGCTTGATGGCAACAAGCTGGTCACCGGGTCTTTTCCCGCCTTGTGCAGTTATTTATAATTGCAGTTTGCGCTATTCCTGGAAGGTTCTGGCACTTAGTTCTTTGTGCTTTGCCCAGTACTCAGTCATCATGCATTCTATGTGACATCTTAGTTCGTATTGATGCTCCCGCTGTCGCAATTTGATCTCGGGTTCTACGTGACGTAGTGTGGTGGAGACGCTGGGTATCTTGGGCGTCGGCATGCGTTCTATACGGCTCTGCAAAACCCCTCGTTTTCACGTGCAGGAACCAGAATACAAGGAGTATATTTCTTCTACGATGCGAATTGTCAAGGTACCAATGGATATGAAAGTATGAGTGAGTCACATGCCCATCCAGCATTCAGCAGTATTTTCAGGAGACGGTGGCCAGGATGCGACGAAAAAGCGAAAGCAATTCGACCGTGTCCCTAAATACAACAGGTAGAACGACATGATGTTTCTCGCTTTTAGTCGGGTGGCACAGGCACGAGCAAATGGCGAGACCTGGGAAAACTTCAGGTGGAGATGAAGAAATCATTTGGCGACAATTACTTACATATTCTCACAGCTCAAGGCCGTAGCAAAGCGACAACAGGCTGCTTTAAAAGGCACTATTACGGAACAAATGAAACAGGATTCCCAACTTTGGGGCACATTTCAAGTTTTTATTGAAGATACAGGCGTCAAGAACTTCAGTTCTTCTTTTGTACGTCTGTGTCTACGTAGCTGTACTGTCTCACAGTTCCTACTACAAGGTTCTAGGAATTGTAGAGAACGGTTAGTAAATAAACTTTCGATTAGGAATCCACGCCTGTAAATGTACCGTTAGGACGTAAAATAAGTTTGAAGATCAGATCACTATCAAATCTCCCTCTCCGTGTCACGCATACAAACTAAGAAAAGGGCATCCTCTTCAGTCCTTGTTTTATTGTGATATCACATACGGTTTTTTCCGAGTTCAGCAACGCCTGCCATAAAATAGTTCGTTCGCAACTAGGAAGATTGACCATGGTGGTCCACATAATACAAAATCCCTGTGAGTAATGGAGCCGGAGGGGCACATTTTTCGTTTACATAAAGTCGGGATGCTGTCAGACATTAATGAAAGGAAGAGCAGAACAAGATGATAATACAAGTAATAGTTTCCAGAAGAAAATTAATGTGTTTCATCAGAACGTTATGGTCTGAAAAGCAAGGTTGATGAGCTTCTTGTTGCCTCGAAGATATGGAAAATTGTGAACTGATAGATGTTTTGCACCTCTCTGAACAGTATGTGACCATAGGAATGGAGGAGTTAAATATCAGGGTATAACAGCATAATTTTCGTGTGGAGTTAACATGGAAGAATGAGTTGCAACATGTGAAAACCGTGTACACTAAGTCAAAAATATTGGAAAAAATAGTTTTATCTAGATCTAAACCAAGTAGCACTTGCTTGTGAGACGTTACCGCAGAATACGACTCTGGTAATTGTTACAGCGTGCATATTTCTTCTAGGAACCTTTCAGCTATTTATGAGAAATCTAGATGCATTATTGAGCTACCTGCCAAACAAGATGAAACAATTATTATTCTCCAGAGATTTCGATGTAGATTTCTGAAAAGATATAGACAGGGAAAATGAAATGGAATAATTATTTCGGTATTTTACACTAATTTCAGTTGTCAGTTTTCAATTTTCACCCAAAGAAGTTACGTTTGTAGCGCAATCCTATCCGTCATATAATTACCACACACTGGTATACTAAATTCATACTAACTCTCTGTGAAATCTTCCCGAAAAGGAAGGTAGTGAGACGCTGTTTGGTAAAATTTTTTTGGACAATGCTCAAGCTGAAATAATTAATGTGTACCCAATTGTTATCTGATTATCTGATAATGATGTAAAATTAATGGAAATAAACAATATTTCACCTTACAGCCATGAGGGAGGTTCATACGGATCAGTATGGGTTATTAATGAGAGCAAGATACCTCGTTCTACGAGTAAATTAAGAGAGGTGTATGGGATGAGGTACATACAGAAAGAGATACTGAAGTCAAATTTAATTTATTTAGTAGTAAATTTGTATCAATATTTGAAAGTTGTTTCCTTAAACGTTATTCAGAATAGCCATTGAAAAAACGTATGCCATGTATAACCAAGGGAACTAAACTTTTATGTAAGAGGAAGAGGGAAATTTATATAAAGGCCAGAACAAGTCATGATCTGATATTACTTGCAGAATACACAAGATACTGTAATATGTTACTGAAAATCGTGAAAATACCAAGAAGTGTGTGTATCCTAACAGAAATAAATAATGCAGATAATGAAACTATAGTTAAATGGGAGACAAGGTAGCCAGTCAGTGGACAAGACATCATAAAACGAAAATAAATAACAATGTTCTGACTGATAATTTACAAGCTGACAGTAGTTTGAACACTGTATTTCTAAATGTGATAGCGAAACTTCAGTTCAAGAAACAAGAGAATATATCAAAAATGTCATTCCACAAAACTGTAAGAAATTAGAAGTAGCACCAACAGCCTTAACTGAAATTAATGAATTTAGAAAAACATAAAAATCAAAAGCTCATATGGTGTAGATGGAATTCTAAATCGAATACTGAAACGTTTTTTCTAACATAATAAGTTATGTCCTTAGTGATATATAATGCAGCTATGTCATAGGGAATGTTTGCACAAACTGTGGAACACCCTCATAAGAAAGGTATCAAGAAAACTTAAATAATTATCGTCCAATCTCCTTAGTGACATCTTTTTCCAAAATATTAAAAAAAAGTACTTAAGTCAAATCTC